>NC_134602.1:22645987-22949018 GCF_037038515.1 Microtus pennsylvanicus
CTTCTACCTTCAGCTTGATCTCTTGCTTGAGCTTCCCTTCCGGATACTAGGCTCCTTTTCTGATCCTGCAGAGGGCTTTTGTAAGGGATTGTGATCTCTAAGTTTTTCCCCTTTCAAGAACTAATCATTCTATTAATCACAATTCTAAACTGCTGTGGGAGTTTGTTTGTGACTTATGCCTTCACATGTGATACAAGCGACCTGTGTGTATAGGTTCTTCTCTCTGTTCATGTGGGGAAGGCATGGCAGCAGGAGTAGATGGCTGCTCATTCTCTGTAAGGAAATCAGTAAACAGTGGGCACCAAGTACAAGGATGTCCTGAAATATTAAGTCTTGTCCTTTCAAGGCCCCAAAGCCTCCAGCTAGGTTCAGGGTCACGACAATCTCCAAAACCCACCGAGCATGAAGTATTCAGAACCAGAAGCCTGTGTGTGCCATATCACATAAATTCATCGTGAGTACACCAATCTGTTTTTTTTTTAATTCTAAATTATTTTGTCCCATCAGAACGATCTATATTACCAATTAACCAAATTTGCTGCATCTTTGGTGTCCTAGAATTGCTTTAAATTGTTGCTGGGACAGTCTTACAAACCTTCCTATGCTGTTATGAGACCTTAAGGGGACAGCACTTATTTCAGAAATCAAAGGCAGTTGGGTTCAATCCTATGGTTAGCTGTTAGCTAGACACTGGAAGGATGGATTTGACTAAGAAAGGGAGACAGCATACATGGAGGCAGGTAACCTTTCCTTTGCAAAATGACCCATTTTGAGGCCTTACTTCAGGCTCTTCTCTTCTCCTAATCTTGGTTTCTTTATTAGTTTAGGAGAAGAATTAAAACTCCATTTACAGTATCTGTGAACCTGAATGAGTTAAGTATGTGTGACCAACTTGATGTCTGCCTGTCTGTCAACAGGGCCAGAGTTCAGGGGCATCTGATGCATAGCACAGGAATGTCAGCCATCAATCTCTGGTCCACCTAACTCTACAGCATTAGAGTTGTCCTGGTTGCTCATCTGATCTTCCTCATATGATCTCCATCCACAGAGATGTCAGAAAAATCCTCCCCTGAGAGTGCAAGTTCTTTACAAATGAAAGATTATACAACAGAAGACACATGGGAGATTCATATGGGCAAGCTGTTGAGAGGATAAAGTGACAGAAGAAGTTAATTGATTAATTAAAGAAAGAATCCGCTTCAGCTGATAGGTTAGAACATAGGTAGGTGGAGTAAACAAAATAGAATGCCGGGAGGAAGAGGTAGTGAGCTCAGAGAAGCCATGCTCCCCTCTCCCCGGCAGATGCCATAGCTCTGCTCTCTGAGTCAGTTGTCGATGCAGCCAGCCACCATGTCAGACATGCTGAATTTTTCCTGGTAAGTGCACCTCGTTATACTACACTGATTATTAGAAATGGGTTAAAATGCTGAATCTAATGGGCCAGCAGTGTTTAAAAGAATACAGTTTTTGTGTATTTATTTCAGGCATAACCTTCATGCGGCCATGGTGCTGGGGACACAGCCTCGCTGCTCAAATAACTACAGAATGATCTTGCAGCCTGGTGGACAACTGAATCCACTGAAAGCCTGAGAAAGCTTGGGAAAGAGTACAGCATGTTTTCTTGGAAGCAGCGATTTCTCGGTCTGCTCTGCTTGCTAGAAGAAAGCAAGGGCTCTCATCTAAAAGAGGCTTGCTGACTCAGCTTCAGCTGCAAAACCCTGCAGCCCTTAAGAGGTCCTGCCACAAAACATTTAAATGGTGTTGATAAAAGCCAAGTGAATGCTTGTATGTTTTCAGCAGTAGCAGGAAAAAAAACTGTGTTGTTTTAAAATGCCGGCTTTCTGGGCCATCCTGCCTGGGCAAACTCTGACTGTTTGAGGAAGGAGGGCCAGCTACAGAAAGAGGGCTTGAGTGTCGTCTGTTGCAGACTCTTTGATGGCAAGGACCTTGAAACACTGTAGACTTGTGGCACTGAATGCGACTCTATTCGGTACCTCAGCCACAAGGTTGGAATGGCAGAAAGCTAAGGAATGGGCTACATCTGGCCAGCAAAGCCACGGCTTTAGTCCTACTGAGATTGCTTGGTAAATGAAAGATTCATGTGGTCAGAAAAACAGAGAGAGAAATAGAGTAAAGAGAGATTCAAAGACAAAGAAAATTTTTAAATGATTTACAGTGTGTTAAAAATATGTGCAGGCTAAAATTTGAAGTTCTTAAAGTTAAAAAAAGGAAGAGAGTTGTTGGGTGTGGTAGTACACACCTGTCAACCCAACACATGGGAGGAAGAGGGAGATTGACCTCTGTACCTTCAAGGTGAGGTAGCACACGCCTTTAATCCCAGTGCCTTGAAGGCAGAGACAAACAGATCTTTGTGAGTTCAATGTGTAGTAGCATACACTTTTAATCCCAATGCCTGAAAGGCAGAGAGAGGCAGATCTCTGAGACTTCAAGGACAGACAGGTATACAGAGTTATTCCAGTCAAAGATACAGAGAACCTGTCTCAAAAGGCAAAAAATAAAAAGGAAAAATAAACAAAATAGAGGTTAAAGGAAGCGCACAAAGATGGAAAATTCACAGCGAATTTTGATATTGTATGCTATTATGCTCTTTTTGAATCATTTGAATTTTGAGGCAGTAGCAATAGCTGCTAAAAGATGTTTCTTTATAAAAGCTGCTGAAATAATCCAACATAGATATTTTGAAAATGCCTTGACTTTGAAATTTGGATCTAAGGACATGATGCTTTGGAAAGGAGTTTCTATTTTGTTTTCACAGAGGGTGATAGTCTGTGGATGCCTCTATCCTCATATGGTAGGATGGACCACGCCCTACTTAAAGGTTGCTGTGAACACCTTTAAAAAATTGCTTCGCTCAACTGCCAACTGAGATAAATCAATAATGATGCCACCATTCAGCAGGAAGCATTTTGGAGAGAAAAAACTGCACCCACGTTCCCAAATATGGCTTATAAACGTTCTTTTACATTTAAAGTGAGATGTGATATAGATATGAATATTTGCATTAGTATAGATTTTGCTTTACTGATAGAGATTTTAGGTCAATTTTGTTATACGTATATGCATTTTTGATCTTCATTAAGGTATTGTGATTGTGTAGTTCATTTAAAAATATAATGTATATAGGTTATTAATGGATAATCATTAATAATAGTCAAGTTTGTAGTCATGTTAGTTAGATTTTCTAGCTACATAGATATATATATATATTTCAGTTAGATTGGCATTATTCATATCTCTCTAGACTACAAAATAGGCTATTTAATGTTTTAGTACCTTAGGGGTTTTCATGACAGTGAGACACTCTACTCTTGGCAGCACATATCTACTTCAGGAAGAAGATGGGCATCAAAGAGGATCCTTATGGAGTTTGATAGCCATTTGGGGAAGAAACTGCTCTTGCCTGGATTGTTGCATAAACTGTACACAGAAAACACTCAGAGAGAGGACTACTGAACTTGCCTAAAGGTGAGATGATCTTTTCGTGTTCCTGATTCAGGAAAGGGTCAGCAAAACATTCTTCAAGACAAGCAGATAGTGACTGCCTTTGAAATTTCCTGCTTCATGGAAATGTCTGCTGGAAACTATGGGCCTGTAGGCTGAGGATGGAAACACCAACGGTACAGAGGAACTTTGGGTGACTGTCCAGGCAGCAAGATATCTCTGTCAATTCTAGAGTTTGAAAATGGCTTACTTTTTGTTTGCTTAGGTAATACTGTATTATTCTGGAGTTTCTGATGGAGTTGAAGAATAGATAGACAGTTATAGTTTTCCATTGTTATGATAAAAGATAAAATAGATATAAATATTGTAACTGTAATTCTTGCTTGAGAACTGTTTTGTTATATGTAATTTTGCTATGTTAAAGTTAAAGATTCCGTTCTTGTTTAAACAGAAATAGGAGTAATGATGGAGTATAGGTCATTGGTTAATTAAATAAAGAAACTGTTTGGCCTGAAAGGTTAGAACATAGGTGGGTGGAATAAACATAAGAGAATGCTGGGAGGAAAGGGAATTGAGCTTAGAGATGCCATGCACCTCTCCCATGGGCAGAAATGGTAGCTCTGCACTCTGAGGCAGATGGCGATACAGCCAGCCACCAGGTCAGACATGCTAAATCTTTCCTTCTAAGCCCACCTCGTGCTGCAACATACATTATTAGACATGGGTTAAGAGGGTGAAAATAATGGGGCAGGCAGTGTTTAAATATATAGTTTTGTGTTGTTGTTTCAGAGCATAACCTTACAAGGCGGCCCCATGGGGATGCAGCCCTGCTGCTCAAATTTCTACAATCAAGGGGGAAATGGAAGAAGGGAAGAAAGAAGAGAGAGAGACAGGGAAGAATGGATGAATTCAATCATTGCTTAGAAAAATAGTGAACCAATGAATGAGGAGACCTAGTAGGAAAAAATGTGCTGCATTCCCTCAGAGAGTCAGGTCAAATTAAGGATTGACAAGGTTTTCCACTAAGGAGGAGGCTTATTCCATTTTACCTTCTTTGTGCTCCAGGCCCACCCACAAGAGTGATGATGAGGACAGGGAGAAGAAGAGGAGAGGGTGTACCAGAATTCCCTCGTACAATTTCTCACCCAAATTGTAGCCAAATCACCTGACCTGGGACAGCTGATCTACATGCTGGACCCTAACTCCCAGTTTGACAACTCTAACATTTTAACCAAGTTTGTGAAGATGAAGGAACCAAAAATAGCCCAGTTACAGGATGGCAGGTTCCTTACAGGATGGGAGTCAGACATCAGTACCATACTGGTATTTGGCGGTTTGATGGCTGTGTGGGGACTTTCCCAGACACCACCTAGCATCATGGATTCCCTACTTTACTGATATTATGGAGTTGGGTGCATTCATCATATGTGTGCATGTCACACACTAGTGGGCATCATATGTACATGTTTATCCTGTGTGTGGGTGAGTGTGTTCATGAGTTTTATAGCCCAAGTACTACAGAACATGATCAATGAAAGGGAACACTGTTTTCAAGATATGGCAGGGCAATTATTTAAATGAACTGACAAGGGTTGGATGGCATGGATAAGACCTATGAGAGTTCAAGGCATACCGAATCCAGGCATGACAAAGTAGGTGGCAGACAGAATTCTGGCAAAACTAAGTAGGTAGCTTGATGTCCAACTTGCTGGAGAAGAGCAACTGAGCGGAGACACTTTTCACTAAGCAACATGCTCTAGTGGAGATCAAACATCCTTTGACTTACAGCCAGTACGAATTAAACCATTCATCAAATGAAACCTAATTTTCTCTGATTTTGAGTATACATTTGTGTCCCTTCCTGATTAATCTACTCTTTATCCTCTTAAGTCCCAATACCTCACGTTGATATCGGTCACATCTTTCCATTTGACATGGTTTTCCCTCAAGCTTTGTACCGCCCCGAGATCATACAACTTTTTGTCCCCTCTCCACTGCTTCCTTGACAGCCATCTAATCCTTTACCACACCACGCATCCCCAGTCCTTTACTCTCCAAGGGGAAAAGACCATAAATCCTGCTTTGTTTTGAGGCATGTATTTCTGTGATGCCCCATCCACCAAACACAATCCATCATTGACCAAATAACACAACATGTTAACAAATTTTTATTCTTTGAGAAAGAATAATCCATTGGAAAAGATACCAGGATTCATAGAAGACCTGAGGTATCTCTGAAAAAAACACGTTCCCAAAGAGAGAATTAAGTCTGCCCCTCAAAATTTGAGAATTTCACTTTAACAGATCTTCACCAAATCATAGACATAGATATGGAAGTCATTATCAAACTTGATGAAATACACAGAAGGTTTGTTGGGAACTTGGCAAATAATTTTACCTATCTCTTGGGTTCCATCTTTTTTGTTGTACTGCACTCTTTTGCCCTCCACGGAATCCCTGCCTAATTCCAAAGTCACCTCTACTGGAGGACATTCAGGCGTGATGTGGAGGTTGCCTTCAATGGAATCATCATGATGGTGCTAAAGGTACAGGACCGGATAATTCTCGTTGACAATGTAGAAACAGGTCGTTATGGTCTGCACCTCACCTGGGACCACGCCACTAAACTCTTCCTTAGAGCCTGGCATGATGTGGAGGTTGCCTTCCAGGTAGTCATCCAGGAGGTGGTAAATGTACAAGACCGGATCTTTCTTGTAGGTAATATAAAACCAGGTCTTCATGATTGGCACCTCTTCTAGGACCATCCCGTTCCAGTCATTCTTAGAGCCATTTGTGCCCATGAATGTATGTTTCACTGCTCTGCCAACTATGGTGTTTGAGAGATGAGTGTCTGTCACCTGAGGAAATGGCACATTGTTAGGCAGGATCTTCAGGTTTAAAATCCTTTCATCACTATGAAGCTCCAAGCCATAGACACAATCAATCCCATCATATTTCAACAAATAGAGAGAGGGATATGTTGGCAGTTGATCTAGAATGATGGCTTTCCAATGGGTGACTGGTTCATTGGCTTCCTTCCAGCCATGAGAAATTCTGCGGCCAACAATATTCGCCAGGGCCTCAAAAGGCTTACTAAGTTTTTGCTTCTGGAGCGATGGCCCATTCTTCTTCTGGAGATGTGGCATGCAACTCATACTAAGAGGCATCTTCATCATGGCGGGAGACTTTCTGAGATAGGCCACAGCACTCCTGTTCCACTGTCTCTTGGCTCTGTTTCTGTGCTTGGGCTTCATAGCTGCCAATCTCTGCATAGGAAGAACTCTTCAGTTTAAATCAGACACAAAGTGGTTTCCTCCACCATAAGTGCCTGCAAGGATAAGAAGGTGAGGATGTGAGGTCAAGGCTCTTTTTAGGAATAACTTTGGAGCAGGTGAAAAAGGCAGGGCTGAATAGATTTGGATACCTAAATGGAATATGTTCTTAAGAAATTAATAGGAAAATTATCAAACTCTTGTCTACAGCTCAGTATATGTGTATCAGAGACATATTCCTGCTGCAAAATGCAATTGACCTCTACTGAGAAACCTACTTCCTGACTTACTATATCAATGAGAGAGGAAGCTATGCCTATACCTAAAGTAAGAAAGAAATATCTGAACAGATGGCAAAGAATTCAAAGAACAGCCACTCCTCTCCTTACCACTCAAGCTACTGGTTAGTTGGCTGATCTATAACCACCTGCCCAAGGTCATGGCACTCCAGTCCACTGGCTCTCTCTATTGTGTCTCCTGATCCAGATCCAGGTTGATTACATAAAGATATTCTGTATCTTCATTAGAGAAGTGAGTACTGTGAGTCAAACTGCCAAAAGAAAGAAACATTAATCTGTGCAACAGCACCTCTTAGAAATAATTATCTTTTAAAACACATATGGACAAATAGGATCTTTGCCATTTAAGTGGACTGAGGAATTGGACATTTTTAGCAAAGATAGACTGGGGAGAATACCTGACATTAACCGTCCCCCAGCTATCAAATATAGGAGCTGTTAACGACATAAATTTTGGACCCAGAGCTGATTTGAAAGAAACCTTTCTTTGACTACAGAGGTCCTAGTTGCTTCCTAAACATATTTACCAAAAGAAAATATCTTGGCTCTCTATATTCCAACTTCTGGAAATTCGGTTGAACAGTTGTGGAGCCCAAGAGCTGAACTGACCTCCTCAGCCACCGTGAAGATAGTAAGCCCACCTTCACAGAAGACTAGTGCTTCATGTGGAATAGAGTTGCCACCCCCAACCAAAGCTTTGTGACATCATCAAGGCTCTACTTATGTCATAAAACTCCTCCTAGCCAGGTTTCTTCCCTACTAACCCCCAGAAATATCCAGCATACAGGTCCTAAAATGCTGTTCATACAGCCCCATGAAGACCCGAAATAAAAACCCCAATCTTCTTCCCAATTTCTTGAGTTATATTTTCCAAGTAACTCAACCTTTTTATGTGTGTTTTTTTTTTCTTCTGTATAATAATTTTTGGTCTGAGTCAACAACTCACATGAATGTTTTTTTTTTCCTAGCTCCAATGTCCTCAGTGGTTATTTTCTATTGATTTTTCCATTACTTCATAATAATAATTATCAAACTTTCCACTTCTCTTACTCCTCCCACAATCTTCTTGCTCCTCAAATAAACCTCTCCACTCAAACACCAGTCCAAATAGAGGGCAGGGTACTTTGAGCTGTGGGAAGTCCAAGCCCACCCTTCATCCATCCAGATTTAGCAAGGTATGCATCCACAAAAAATATGATCACAAAAAGCCAGTGTATGATATGCAGACAATTGCAAGTGCCATTATCTTTGGCTTCTCCGTCTGCCCCAATTGTCAGCCACATTCAGAGCTTCCAGTTTGATCCCATGTTCTTTCATTCCCATGTCACTGGATTAGTTGAAATCCCCTTAGTTCAGGCACAGTGTCTCATAGTGTGGACCAAGCCCTTATATTCCTGACATCCTTGCTCTTTTTCTCCATCCATCTGCTCTTCCACTGGAGCTTGGAAGCTCCATCTAGTTTTCTGATTTTGACCCTGACTTGATCTCCATCATTTGCCAAACAAAAGTTCTATGGTGCTTTTCAAGATAGTCAGTCATCAGTCTGACTATGGGACAAGGCACACATAGTTCCTAGGGACATGTCACAGTGCGGTCAACTTCTCCTCCCTGCTTAAGTACCTAGAGAGGGTCACCCTATGGCCTTCTGAGAACCACTCGAGAGATATCGATCTTGACATCCCCAGAATGGCCCCATAAATTGAGATATCATCAGTGTATGTGCATTAACTTGTTTGTGTTTGTGTGTGTATTTAAATCACAATAACAAATGGATTGTAATATTGAAGTTTCTTCTCATCTTGAGAAGAATATTTGCTACAGAAACACTCTCACAGTAATAGTGAGATTGTAAACTGTCTCAGCAAGGAGAAATAACTGGAGGAATGCCCCAGGAGTTAGGCTCAGTGCCCCAAGAATTACGCCCAAGGAAAGTCAATGAACTCAGTGATGGAAGATAAAACCCAGCCTAAATAAAACCCTAAATCATTTAGGTGGAACATGAGATACTCTTACAACAGTTACAAGAGGTCTAAAATGCCTGGACTGGAACATAAGGGGAACACAATGACGTGGAGCTGAGAGTGCATGGCAAACTGATTGGATCTGGCAAAAATTATGTAAGCATACCAAGGAAACCACCAGTGGGACAAAACCCTAAGAAATCTGTATGACAACATATCATGTTGAACATAATGAGATTTATAGACAAAGGAAAGATCTTAATTATGTCACTATCACACAGGTGATGATGAACCAGTTCCATTGTAGAGTGACCCCCTGCTGTGTTTAAGATAACCTGTCAATTCTGTCTAGTCAGTTACAAGGAAATTTGCATTAATTGCACAGATTAACTATCAGCATCATTTACTGCACAATCAAAGGCAAGGCAAAGAAATCATAGACATGTTGTTGAATGCTGATTATGTTATGGGAGTTTTGATGGGTTTTTTTCTTAAAGGGAAATCATCGGTGCCTCTCATGCATGAAGCAGATCCTTTCTCTGTGATGTTACCTGAATAGCCACTGAGATACCAGCCCATTGAGTTGTGGTCTCTCTCTCTTTTAAAAAGCAACTTCTACCTTCAGCTTGATCTCTTGCTTGAGCTTCCCTTCCGGCTACTAGGCTCCTTTTCTGATCCTGCAGAGGGCTTTTGTAAGGGATTGTGATCTCTAAGTTTTTCCCCTTTCAAGAACTAATCATTCTATTAATCACAATTCTAAACTGCTGTGGGAGTTTTTTTGTGACTTATGCCTTCACATGTGATACAAGCGACCTGTGTGTATAGGGTCTTCTCTCTGTTCATGTGGGGAAGGCATGGCAGCAGGAGTAGATGGCTGCTCATTCTCTGTAAGGAAATCAGTAAACAGTGGGCACCAAGTACAAGGATATCCTGAAATATTAAGTCTTGTCCTTTCAAGGCCCAAAAGCCTCAAGCTAGGTTCAGGGTCACGACAATCTCCAAAACACACCGAGCATGAAGTATTCAGAACCAGAAGCCTGTGTGTGCCATATCACATAAATTCATCGTGAGTACACCAATCTGTTTTTTTTTAATTCTAAATTATTTTGTCCCATCAGAACGATCTATATTACCAATTAACCAAATTTGCTGCATCTTTGGTGTCCTAGAATTGCTTTAAATTGTTGCTGGGACAGTCTTACAAACCTTCCTGTGCTGTTATGAGACCTTAAGGGGACAGCACTTATTTCAGAAATCAAAGGCAGTTGGGTTCAATCCTATGGTTAGCTGTTAGCTAGACACTGGAAGGATGGATTTGACTAAGAAAGGGAGACAGCATACATGGAGGCAGGTAACCTTTCGTTTTCAAAATGACCCATTTTGAGGCCTTACTTCAGGCTCTTCTCTTCTCCTAATCTTGGTTTTTTTATTAGTTTAGGAGAAGAATTAAAACTCCATTTACAGTATCTGTGAACCCGAATGAGTTAAGTATGTGTGACCAACTTGATGTCTGCCTGTCTGTCAACAGGGCCAGAGTTCAGGGGCATCTGATGCATAGCACAGGAATGTCAGCCATCAATCTCTGGTCCACCTAACTCTACAGCATTAGAGTTGTCATGGTTGCTCATCTGATCTTCCTCATATGATCTCCATCCACAGAGATGTCAGAAAAATCTTCCCCTGAGAGTGCAAGTTCTTTACAAATGAAAGATTATACAACAGAAGACACATGGGAGATTCATATGGGCAAGCTGTTGAAAGGATAAAGTGACAGAAGAAGTTTATTGATTAATTAAAGAAAGAATCCGCTTCAGCTGATAGGTTAGAACATAGGTAGGTGGAGTAAACAAAATAGAATGCCGGGAGGAAGAGGTAGTGAGCTCAGAGAAGCCATGCTCCCCTCTCCCCGGCAGATGCCATAGCTCTGCTCTCTGAGGCAGATGTCGATGCAGCCAGCCACCATGTCAGACATGCTGAATTTTTCCTGGTAAGTGCACCTCGTTATACTACACTGATTATTAGAAATGGGTTAAAATGCTGAATCTAATGGGCCAGCAGTGTTTAAAAGAATACAGGTTTTGTGTATTTATTTCAGGCATAACCTTCATGCGGCCGTGGTGCTGGGGACACAGCCTCGCTCTCAAATAACTACAGAATGGCTTGCAGCCTTTTGGACAATTGAATCCACTGAAAGCCTGAGTAAAGCATGTTTTCTTGGAAGCAGCGATTTCTCGGTCTGTTCTGCTTGCTAGAAGAAAGCAAGGGCTCTCATCTAAAAGAGGCTTGCTGACTCAGCTTCAGCTGCAAAACCCTGCAGCCCTTAAGAGGTCCTGCCAAAAAACATTTAAATGGTGTTGATAAAAGCCAACTGAATGCTTGTATGTTTTTAGCAGTAGCAGGAAAAAGAACTGTGTTGTTTTAAAATGACGGCTTTCTGGGCCATCCTGCCTGGGCAAACTCTGACTGTTTGAGGAAGGAGGGCCAGCTACAGAAAGAGGGCTTGAGTGTTATCTGTTGCAGCCTCTTTGATGGCAAGGACCTTGAAACACTGTAGACTTGTCGCACTGAATGCGGCTCTGTTCGGTACCTCAGCCACAAGGTTGGAATGGCAGAAAGCTAAGGAATGGGCTACATCTGGCCAGCAAAGCCACGGCTTTAGTCCTACTGAGATTGCTTGGTAAATGAAAGACTCATGTGGTCAGAAAAACAGAGAGAGAAATAGAGTAAAGAGAGATTCAAAGACAAAGAAAATTTTTAAATGATTTACAGTGTGTTAAAAATATGTGCAGGCTAAAATTTGAAGTTCTTAAAGTTAAAAAAAGGAAGAGAGTTGTTGAGTGTGGTAGTACACACCTGTAAACCCAACACATGGGAGGCAGAGGGAGATTGACCTCTGTACCTTCAAGGTGAGGTAGCACACGTCTTTAATCCCAGTGCCTTGAAGGCAGAGACAAAAATCTTTGTGAGTTCAATGTGTAGTAGCATACACCTTTAATCCCAATGCCTGAAAGGCAGAGAGAGGCAGATCTCTGAGACTTCAAGGACAGACAGGTATACAGAGTTATTCCAGGTCAAAGATACAGAGAAACTGTCTCAAAAGGCAAAAAATAAAAAGGAAAAATAAACAAAATATAGGTTAAATTGAAGCGCACAAAGATGGAAAATTCACAGCGAATTTTGATATTGTATGCTATTATGCTCTTTTTGAATCATTTGAATTTTGAGGCAGTAGCAATAGCTGCTAAAAGATGTTTCTTTATAAAAGCTGCTGAAATAATCCAACATAGATATTTTGAAAATGTCTTGACTTTGAAATTTGGATCTAAGGACATGATGCTTTGGAAAGGAGTTTCTATTTTGTTTTCACAGAGGGTGATAGTCTGTGGATGCCTCTATCCTCATATGGTAGGATGGACCACGCCCTACTTAAAGGTTGCTGTGAACACCTTTAAAAAATTGCTTCGCTCAACTGCCAACTGAGATAAATCAATAATGATGCCACCATTCAGCAGGAAGCATTTTGGAGAGAAAAAAACTGCACCCACGTTCCCAAATATGGCTTATAAACGTTCTTTTACATTTAAAGTGGGATGTGATATAGACATGAATATTTGCATTAGTATAGATTTTGCTTTACTGATAGAGATTTTAGGTCAATTTTGTTATATGTATATGCATTTTTGATCTTAATTAAGGTATTGTGATTGTGTAGTTCATTTAAAAATATAATGTATATAGGTTATTAATGGATAATCATTAATAATAGTCAAGTTTGTAGTCATGTTAGTTAGATTTTCTAGCTACATAGATATATATATTTCAGTTAGATAGGCATTATTCATATCTCTCTAGACTACAAAATAGGCTATTTAATGTTTTAGTACCTTAGGGTTTTTCATGACAGTGAGACACTCTACTCTTGGCAGCACATATCTACTTCAGGAAGAAGATGGGCATCAAAGAGGATCCTTAAGAAGTTTGATAGCCTTTTGGGGAAGAAACTGCTCTTGCCTGGATTGTTGCATAAACTGTACACAGAAAACACTCAGAGAGAGGACTACTGAACTTGCCTAAAGGTGAGATGATCTTTTCGTGTTCATGATTCAGGAAAGGGTCAGCAAAACATTCTTCAAGACAAGCAGATCAGGACTACCTTTGAAATTTCCTGCTTCATGGAAATGTCTGCTGGAAACTATGGGCCTGTAGGCTGAGGATGGAAACACCAACGCTACAGAGGAACTTTGGGTAACTGTCCAGGCAGCGAGATGTCTCTGTCATTTCTAGAGTTTGAAAATGGCTTACTTTTTGTTTGCTTAGGTAATACTGTATTATCCTGGAGTTTCTGATGGAGTTGAAGAATAGATAGATAGTTATAGTTTTCCATTGTTATGATAAAAGATAAAATAGATATAAATATTGTAACTGTAATTCTTGCTTGATAACTGTTTTGTTATATGTAATTTTGCTATGTTAAAGTTAAAGATTCCATTCTTGTTTAAACAGAAATAGGAGTAATGATGGAGTATAGGTCATTGGTTAATTAAATAAAGAAACAGTTTGGCCTGCAAGTTTAGAACATAGGTGGGTGGAATAAACATAAGAGAATGCTGGGAGGAATAGGAATTGAGCTTAGAGATGCCATGCACCTCTCCCATGGGCAGTAATGGTAGCTCTGCACTCTGAGGCAGATGGCGATACAGCCAGCCACCAGGTCAGACATGCTAAATCTTTCCTTCTAAGCGCACCTCGTGCTGCAACATACATTATTAGACATGGGTTAAGAGGGTGAAAATAATGGGGCAGGCAGTGTTTAAATGAATAGTTTTGTGTTGTTATTTCAGAGCATAACCTTACAAGGCGGCCCCATGGGGATGCAGCCCTGCTGCTCAAATTTCTACAATCAAGGGGGAAATGGAAGAAGGGAAGAAAGAAGAGAGAGAGACAAGGAAGAATGGATGGATTCAATCATTCATTGGAAAAATGAGGGAACCAATGAATGAGGAGATCTAGTAGGAAAAAAATGTGCTGCATTCCCTCAAAGAGTCAGGTCAAATTAAGGATTGACAAGGTTTTCCACTAAGGATGAGGCTTATTCCATTTTACCTTCTTTGTGCTCCAGGCCCACCCACAAGAGTGATGATGAGGACAGGGAGAAGAAGAGGAGAGGGTGTACCAGAATTCCCTGGTACAATTTCTCACCCAAATTGTAGCCAAATCACCTGACCTGGGACAGCTGATCTACATGCTGGACCCTAACTCCCAGTTTGACAACTCTAATATTTTAACCAAGTTTGTGATGGTGAGGGACCAAAAATAGCCCAGTTACAGGATGGCAGGTTCCTTACAGGATGGGAGTCAGACATCAGTACCATACTGGTATTTGGCGGTTTGATGGGTGTGTGGGGTCTTTGCCAGACTCCACCTAGCATCATGGATTCCCTGCTTTACTGATATTATGGAGTTGGGTGCATTCATCATATGTGTGCATGTCACACACTAGTGGGCATCATATGTACATGTTTATCCTGTGTGTGGGTGAGTGTGTTCATAAGTTTTATAGCCCAAGTACTACAGAACATGATCAATGAAAGGGAACACTGTTTTCCAGATATGGCAGGGCAATTATTTAAATGAACTGACAAGGGTTGGATGGCATGGATAAGACCTATGAGAGTTCAAGGCATACCGAATCCAGGCATGACAAAGTAGGTGGCAGACAGAATTCTGGCAAAACTAAGTAGGTAGCTTGATGTCCAACTTACTGGAGAAGAGCAACTGAGCGGAGACACTTTTCACTAAGCAACATGCTCTAGTGGAGATCAAACATCCTTTGACTTACAGCCAGTACGAATTAAACCATTCATCAAATGAAACCTAATTTTCTCTGATTTTGAGTATACATTTGTGTCCCTTCCTGATTAATCTACTCTTTATCCTCTTAAGTCCCAATACCTCACGTTGATATCGGTCACATCTTTCCATTTGACATGGTTTTCCCTCAAGCTTTGTACCGCCCCGAGATCATACAACTTTTTGTCCCCTCTACACTGCTTCCTTGACAGCCATCTAGTCCTTTACCACACCACGCATCCCCAGTCCTTTACTCTCCAAGGGGAAAAGACCATAAATCCTGCTTTGTTTTGAGGCATGTATTTCTGTGATGCCCCATCCACCAAACACAATCCATCATTGACCAAATAACACAACATGTTAACAAATTTTTATTCTTTGAGAAAGAATAATCCATTGGAAAAGATACCAGGATTCATAGAAGACCTGAGGTATCTCTGAAAAAAACATAATCCCACAGAGAGAATTAAGTCTGCCAGTCAAAATTTGAGAATTTCACTTTAACAGATCTTCAACAAATCATAGATATAGATATGGAAGTCATTATCAAACTTGATGAAATACACAGAAGGTTTGTTGGGAACTTGGCAAATAATTTTACCTATCTCTTGGGTTCCATCTTTTTTGTTGTACTGCACTCTTTTGCCCTCCAAGGAATCCCTGCCTAATTCCAAAGTCACCTCTACTGGAGGACATTCAGGCGTGATGTGGAGGTTGCCTTCAATGGAATCATCATGATGGTGGTAAAGGTACAGGACCGGATCATTCTCGTTGACAATGTAGAAACAGGTCTTTATGGTCTGCACCTCATCTGGGACAACGCCACTCCACTCTTCCTTAGAGCCTGGCATGATGTGGAGGTTGCCTTCCAGGTAGTCATCCAGGAGGTGGTAAATGTACAAGACCGGATCTTTCTTGTAGGTAATATAAAACCAGGTCTTCATGATTGGCACCTCTTCTAGGACCACCCCGTTCCAGTCTTTCTTAGAGCCATTTGTGCCCATGAATGTATGTTTCACTGCTCTGCCAAATATGGAGTTTGAGAGATGAGTGTCTGTCACCTGAGGAAATGGCACATTATTAGGCAGGATCTTCAGGTTTAAAATCCTTTCATCACTATGAAGCTCCAAGCCACAGACACAATCAATCCCATCATATTTCAACAAATAGAGAGAGGGATATGTTGGCAGTTGATCTAGAATGATGGCTTTCCAATGGGTGACAGGTTCATTGGCTTCATTCCAGCCATGAGAAATTCTGCGGCCAACAATATTCTCCAGGGCCTCAAAAGGCTTACTAAGTTTTTGCTTCTGGAGCGATGGCCCATTCTTCTTCTGGTGATGTGGCATGCAACTCATACTAAGAGGCATCTTCATCATGGCGGGAGACTTTCTGAGATAGGCCACAGCACTCCTGTTCCACTGTCTCTTGGCTCTGTTTCTGTGCTTGGGCTTCATAGCTGCCAATCTCTGCATAGGAAGAACTCTTCAGTTTAAATCAGACACAAAGTGGTTTCCTCCACCATAAGTGCCTGCAAGGATAAGAAGGTGAGGATGTGAGGTCAAGGCTCTTTTTAGGAATAACGTTGGAGCAGGTGAAAAAGGCAGGGCTGAATAGATTTGGATACCTAATTGGAATATGTTCTTAAGAAATTAATAGGAAAATTATCAAACTCTTGTCTACAGCTCAGTATATGTGTATCAGAGACATATTCCTGCTGCAAAATGCAATTGACCTCTACTGAGAAACCTACTCTCTGACTTACTACATCAATGAGAGAGGAAGCTATGCCTATACCTAAAGTGAGAAAGAAATATCTGACCAGATGGCAAAGAATTCAAAGAACAGCCACTCCTCTCCTTACCACTCAAGCTACTGGTTAGTTGGCTGATCTATAACCACCTGCCCAAGGTCATGGCACTCCAGTCCACTGGCTCTCTCTATTGTGTCTCCTGATACAGATCCAGGTTGATTACATAAAGATATTCTGTATCTTCATTAGAGAAGTGAGTACTTTGAGTCAAACTGCCAAAAGAAAGAAACATTAATCTGTGCAACAGCACCTATTAGAAATAATTATCTTTTAAAACACATATGGACAAAGAGGATCTTTGCCATTTAAGTGGACTGAGAAATCGGACATTTTAGCAAAGATAGAGTGGGGAGAATACCTGACATTAATCGTCCCCCAGCTGTCAAATATAGGAGCTGTTAACGACATAAATTTTGGACCCAGAGCAGATTTGAAAGGAACCTTTCTTTGACTACAGAGGTCCTAGTTGCTTCCTAAACATATTTACCAAAAGAAAATATCTTGGCTCTCTAGATTCCAACTTCTGGAAATTCGGTTGAACAGTTGAGGAGCACAAGAGCTGAACTGACCTCCTCAGCCACCGTGAAGATAGTAAGCCCACCTTCACAGAAGACCAGTGCTTCATGTGGAACACAGTTGCCACCCCCAACCAAAGCTTTGTGACATCATCAAGGCTCTACTTATGTCATAAAACTCCTCCTAGCCAGGTTTCTTCCCTACTAACCCCCAGAAATATCCAGCATACAGGTCCTAAAATGCTGCTCATACAGCCCCAGGAAGACCCAAAATAAAAACCCCAATCTTCTTCCCAATTACTTGAGTCATATTTCCCAAGTAACTCAACCCCTTTATGTGTTTTTTTTTTTTTTTCTGTAAAATAATTTTTGGTCTGAGTCAACAACTCACATGAATGTTTTTTTTTCCTATCTCCAATGTCTTCATTGGTTATTTTCTATTGATGTTTCCATTACTTCATAATAATAATTATCAAACTTTCCACTTCTCTTCCTCCTCCCACATTCTTCTTGCTCCGCAAATAAACCTCTCCACTCAAACACCAGTCCAAAGAGAGGGCAGGGTACTTTGAGCTGTGGGAAGTCCAAGCCCACCCTTCATCCATCCAGATTTAGCAAGGTATGCATCCACAAAAAATATGATCACAAAAAGCCAGTGTATGATATGCAGACAATTGCAAGTGTCATTATCTTTAGCTTCTCCGTCTGCCCCAATTGTCAGCCACATTCAGAGCTTCCAGTTTGATCCCATGTTCTTTCATTCCCAGGTCACTGGATTAGTTGAAATCCCCTTAGTTCAGGCACAGTGTCTCATAGTGTGGACCAAGCCCTTATATTCCTGACACCCTTGCTCTTTTTCTCCATCCATCTGCTCTTCCACTGGAGCTTGGAAGCTCCATCTAGGTTTCTGATTTTGACCCTGACTTGATCTCCATCATTTGCCAAACAAAAGTTCCATGGTGGTTTTCAAGATAGTCAGTCATCAGTCTGACTATGGGACAAGGCACACATAGTTCCTAGGGACATGTCACAGTGCGGTCAACTTCTCCTCCCTGCTTAAGGACCTAGAGAGGGTCACCCTATGGCCTTCTGAGAACCACTCGAGAGATATCGATCTTGACATCCCCAGAATGGCCCCATTAATTGAGATATAATCAGTGTATGTGCATTAACTTGTGTGTGTTTGTGTGTGTGTATTTAAATCACAATAACAAATGGATTGTAATATTGAAGTTTCTTCTCATCTTGAGAAGAATATTTGCTACAGAAACACTCTCACTGTAATAGTGAGAGTGTAAACTATCTAAGAAAGGAGAAATAACTGGAGGAATCCCCCAGGAGTTAGGCTCAGTGTCCCAGGAATTACGCCCAAGGAAAGTCAATGAACTCAGTGATGGAAGATAAATCCCAGCCTAAATAAAACCCTAAATCATTTAGGTGGAACATGAGATACTCTTACAACAGTTACAAGAGGTCTAAAATGCCTGGACGGGAACATAAGGGGAACACAAGGACGTGGAGCTGAGAGTGCATGTCAAAACTGAATGGATCTGGAAAAAATTATGTAAGCATACCAAGGAAACCACCAGTGGGACAAAACCCTAAGAAATCTGTATGACAACATATCATGTTGAACATAATGAGATTTATAGACAAAGGAAAGATCTCAATTATGTCACTGTCACACAGTTGATGATGAACCAGTTCCATCGTAGAGTGACTCCCTGCTGTGTTTAAGATAACCTGTCAATTCTGTCTAGTCAGTTACAAGGAAATTTGCATTAATTGCACAGATTAACTATCAGCATCATTTACTGCACAATCAAAGGCAAGGCAAAGAAATCATAGACATGTTGTTGAATGCTGATGATGTTATTGGGAGTTTTGATGGGTTTTTTTCTTAAAGGGAAATCATCGGTGACTCTCATGCATGAAACAGATCCTTTCTCTGTGATGTATCCTGAATATCCACTGAGATACCAGCCCATTGAGTTGTGGTCTCTCTCTCTTTTAAAAAGCAACTTCTACCTTCAGCTTGATCTCTTGCTTGAGCTTCCCTTCCGGCTACTAGGCTCCTTTTCTGATCCTGCAGAGGGCTTTTGTCAGGGATTGTGATCTCTAAGTTTTTCCCCTTTCAAGAACTTATCATTCTATTAATCACAATTCTAAACTACTGTGGGAGTTTGTTTGTGACTTATGCCTTCACATGTGATACAAGCGACCTGTGTGTATAGGGTCTTCTCTCTGTTCATGTGGGGAAGGCATGGCAGCAGGAGTAGATGGCTGCTCATTCTCTGTAAGGAAATCAGTAAACAGTGGGGACCAAGTACAAGGATGTCCTGAAATATTAAGTCTTGTCCTTTCAAGGCCCCAAAGCCTCCAGCTAGGTTCAGGGTCACGACAATCTCCAAAACCCACCGAGCATGAAGTATTCAGAACCAGAAGCCTGTGTGTGCCATATCACATAAATTCATCGTGAGTACACCAATCTGTTTTTTTTTTTCAATTCTAAATTATTTTGTCCCATCAGAACGATCTATATTACCAATTAACCAAATTTGCTGCATCTTTGGTGTCCTAGAATTGCTTTAAATTGTTGCTGGGACAGTCTTACAAACCTTCCTGTGCTGTTATGAGACCTTAAGGGGACAGCACTTATTTCAGAAATCAAAGGCAGTTGGGTTCAATCCTATGGGTAGCTGTGAGCTAGACACTGGAAGGATGGATTTGACTAAGAAAGGGAGACAGCATACATGGAGGCAGGTAACCTTTCCTTTGCAAAATGACCCATTTTGAGGCCTTACTTCAGGCTCTTCTCTTCTCCTAGTCTTGTTTTTTTTATTAGTTTAGGAGAAGAATTAAAACTCCATTTACAGTATCTGTGAACCTGAATGAGTTAAGTATGTGTGACCAACTTGATGTCTGCCTGTCTGTCAACACGGCCAGAGTTCAGGGGCATCTGATGCATAGCACAGGAATGTCAGCCATCAATCTCTGGTCCACCTAACTCTACAGCATTAGAGTTGTCATGGTTGCTCATCTGATCTTCCTCATATGATCTCCATCCACAGAGATGTCAGAAAAATCCTCCCCTGAGAGTGCAAGTTCTTTACAAATGAAAGATTATACAACAGAAGACACATGGGAGATTTATATGGGCAAGCTGTTGAAAGGATAAAGTGACAGAAGAAGTTTATTGATTAATTAAAGAAAGAATCCGCTTCAGCTGATAGGTTAGGACATAGGTAGGTGGAGTAAACAAAATAGAATGCCGGGAGGAAGAGGTAGTGAGCTCAGAGAAGCCATGCTCCCCTCTCCCCGGCAGATGCCATAGCTCTGCTCTCTGAGGCAGATGTCGATGCAGCCAGCCACCATGTCAGACATGCTGAATTTTTCCTGGTAAGTACACCTCGTTATACTACACTGATTATTAGAAATGGGTTAAAATGCTGAATCTAATGGGCCAGCAGTGTTTAAAAGAATACAGTTTTTGTGTATTTATTTCAGGCATAACCTTCATGCGGCCGTGGTGCTGGGGACAAAGCCTCGCTGCTCAAATAACTACAGAATGGCATGCAGCCTTGTGGACAACTGAATCCACTGAAAGCCTGAGAATGCTTGGGAAAGTGTAAAGCATGTTTTCTTGGTAGCAGCGATTTCTCGGTCTGCACTGCTTGCTAGAAGAAAGCAAGGGCTCTCATCTAAAAGAGGCTTGCTGACTCAGCTTCAGCTGCAAAACCCTGCAGCCCTTAAGAGGTCCTGCCACAAAACATTGAAATGGTGTTGATAAAAGCCAACTGAATGCTTGTATGTTTTCAGCAGTAGCAGGAAAAAAAACTGTGTTGTTTTAAAATGCCGGCTTTCTGGGCCATCCTGCCTGGGCAAACTCTGACTGTTTGAGGAAGGAGGGCCAGCTACAGAAAGAGGGCTTGAGTGTTGTCTGTTGCAGCCTCTTTGATGGCAAGGACCTTGAAACACTGTAGAATTGTGGCACTGAATGCGGCTCTGTTCGGTACCTCAGCCACAAGGTTGGAATGGCAGAAAGCTAAGGAATGGGCTACATCTGGCCAGCAAAGCCACGGCTTTAGTCCTACTGAGATTGCTTGGTAAATGAAAGACTCATGTGGCCAGAAAAACAGAGAGAGACATAGAGAAAACAAGGATTCAAAGACAAAGAAAAATTTTAAATGATTTACAGTGTGTTAAAAATATGAGCAGGGTAAAATTTGAAGTTCTTAAAGTTAAAAAAAGGAAGAGAGTTGTTGGGTGTGGTAGTACACACCTGTAAACCCAACACATGGGAGGCAGAGGGAGATTGACCTCTGTACCTTCAAGGTGAGGTAGCACACGCCTTTAATCCCAGTGCCTAGAGGGCAGAGACAAACAGATCTTTGTGAGTTCAATGTGTAGTAGCATACACCTTTAATCCCAATGCCTGAAAGGCAGAGAGAGGCAGATCTCTGAGACTTCAAGGACAGACAGGTATACAGAGTAATTCCAGGTCAAAGATACAGAGAACCTGTCTCAAAACCCAAAAAATAAAAAGGAAAAATAAACAAAATAGAGGTTAAATTGAAGCGCACAAAGATGGAAAATTCACAGCGAATTTTGATATTGTATGCTATTATGCTCTTTTTGAATCATTTGAATTTTGAGGCAGTAGCAATAGCTGCTAAAAGATGTTTCTTTATAAAAGCTGCTGAAATAATCCAACATAGATATTTTGAAAATGCCTTGACTTTGAAATTTGGATCTAAGGACATGATGCTTTGGAAAGGAGTCTCTATTTTGTTTTCACAGAGGGTGATAGTCTGTGGATGCCTCTATCCTAATATGGTAGGATGGACCACGCCCTACTTAAAGGTTGCTGTGAACACCTTTAAAAAATTGCTTCGCTCAACTGCCAACTGAGATAAATCAATAATGATGCCACCATTCAGCAGGAAGCATTTTGGAGAGAAGAAACTGCACCCACGTTCCCAAATATGGCTTATAAACGTTCTTTTACATTTAAAGTGAGATGTGATATAGATATGAATATTTGCATTAGTATAGATTTTGCTTTACTGATAGAGATTTTAGGTCAATTTTGTTATATGTATATGCATTTTTGATCTTAATTAAGGTATTGTGATTGTGTAGTTCATTTAAAAATATAATGTATATAGGTTATTAATGGATAATCATTAATAATAGTCAAGTTTGTAGTCATGTTAGTTAGATTTTCTAGCTACATAGATATATATATTTCAGTTAGATAGGCATTATTCATATCTCTCTAGACTACAAAATAGGCTATTTAATGTTTTAGTACCTTAGGGTTTTTCATGACAGTGAGACACTCTACTCTTGGCAGAACATATCTACTTCAGGAAGAAGATGGGCATCACAGAGGATCCTTATGGAGTTTGATAGCCATTTGGGGAAGAAACTGCTCTTGCCTGGATTGTTGCATAAACTGTACACAGAAAACACTCAGAGAGAGGACTACTGAACTTGCCTAAAGGTGAGATGATCTTTTCGTGTTCCTGATTCAGGAAAGGGTCAGCAAAACATTCTTCAAGACAAGCAGATAGTGACTGCCTTTGAAATTTCCTGCTTCATGAAATGTCTGCTGGAAACTATGGGCCTGTAGGCTGAGGATGGAAACCCCAAAGGTACAGAGGAACTTTGGGTGACTGTCCAGGCAGCGAGAAGTCTCTGTCATTTCTAGAGTTTGAAAATGGCTTACTTTTTGTTTGCTTAGGGAATACTGTATTATTCTGGAGTCTCTGATGGAGTTGAAGGATAGATAGATAGTTATAGTTTTCCATTGTTATGATAAAAGATAAAATAGATATAAATATTGTAACTGTAATTCTTGCTTGATAATTGTTTTGTTATATGTAGTTTTGCTTTGTTAAAGTTAAAGATTCCGTTCTTGTGTAAACAGAAATAGGAGTAATGATGGAGTATAGGTCATTGGTTAATTAAATAAGAAACTGTTTGGCCTGAAAGGTTAGAACATAGGTGGGTGGAATAAACATAAGAGAATGCTGGGAGGAATAGGAATTGAGCTTAGAGATGCCATGCACCTCTGCCATGGGCAGAAATTGTAGCTCTGCACTCTGAGGCAGATGGCGATACAGCCAGCCACCAGGTCAGACATGCTAAATCTTTCCTTCTAAGCGCACCTCGTGCTGCAACATACATTATTAGACATGGGTTAAGAGGCTGAAAATAATGGGGCAGGCAGTGTTTAAATGAATAGTTTTGTGTTGTTATTTCAGAGCATGACCTTACACGGGAACCACATGGGGATGCAGCCCTGCTGCTCAAATTTCTACAATCAAGGGGGAAATGGAAGAAGGGAAGAAAGAAGAGAGAGAGACAAGGAAGAATGGATGAATTCAATCATTCCTTGGAAAAATGAGTGAACCAATGAATGAGGAGACCTAGTAGGAAAAAATGTGCTGGATTCTCTCAGAGAGTCAGGTCAAATTAAGGATTGACAAGGTTTTCCACTAAGGAGGAGGCTTATTCCATTTTACCTTCTTTGTGCTCCAGGCCCACCCACAAGAGTGATGATGAGGACAGGGAGAACAAGAGGAGAGGGTGTACCAGAATTCCCTGGTACAATTTCTCACCCAAATGGTAGCCAAATCACCTGACCTGGGACAGCTGATCTACATGCTGGACCCTAACTCCCAGTTTGACAACTCTAACATTTTAACCAAGTTTGTGAAGATGAAGGAACCAAAAATAGCCCAGTTACAGGATGGCAGGTTCCTTACAGGATGGGAGTCAGACATCAGTACCATACTGGTGTTTGGTGGTTTGATGGGTGTGTGGGGTCTTTGCCAGACTCCACCTAGCATCATGGATTCCCTACTTTACTGATATTATGGAGTTCGGTGCATTCATCATATGTGTGCATGTCACACACTAGTGGGCATCATATGTACATGATTATCCTGTGTGTGGGTGAGTGTGTTCATGAGTTTTATAGCCCAAGTACTACAGAACATGATCAATGAAAGGGAACACTGTTTTCCACATATGGCAGGGCAATTATTTAAATGAACTGACAAGGGTTGGATGGCATGGATAAGACCTATGAGAGTTCAAGGCATACCGAATCCAGGCATGACAAAGTAGGTGGCAGACAGAATTCTGGCAAAACTAAGTAGGTAGCTTGATGTCCAACTTACTGGAGAAGAGCAACTGAGCAGAGACAGTTTTCACTAAGCAACATGCTCTAGTGGAGATCAAACATCCTTTGACTTACAGCCAGTACGAATTAAACCATTCATCAAATGAAACATAATTTTCTCTGATTTTGAGTATACATTTGTGTCCCTTCCTGATTAATCTACTCTTTATCCTCTTAAGTCCCAATACCTCACGCTGATATCGGTCACATCTTTCCATTTGACATGGTTTTCCCTCAAGCTACATACCGCCCCGAGATCATACAACTTTTTGTCCCCTCTCCACTGCTTCCTTGACAGCCATCTTGTCCTTTACCACACCACGCATCCCCAGTCCTTTACTCTCCAAGGGGAAAAGACCATAAATCCTGCTTTGTTTTGAGGCATGTATTTCTGTGATGCCCCATCCATCAAACACAATCCATCATTGACCAAATAACACAACATGTTAACAAATTTTTATTCTTTGAGAAAGAATAATCCATTGGAAAAGATACCAGGATTCATAGAAGACCTGAGGTATCTCTGAAAAAACACATTCCCAAAGAGAGCATTAAGTCTGCCCCTCAAAATTTGAGAATTTCACTTTAACAGATCTTCACCAAATCATAGACATAGATATGGAAGTCATTATCAAACTTGATGAAATACACAGAAGATTTGTTGGGAACTTGGCAAATAATTTTACCTATCTCTTGGGTTCCATCTTTTTTGTTGTACTGCACTCTTTTGCCCTGCAAGGAATCCCTGCCTAATTCCAAAGTCACCTCTACTGGAGGACATTCAGGCGTGATGTGGAGGTTGCCTTCAATGGAATCATCATGATGGTGGTAAAGGTACAGGACCGGATCATTCTCGTTGACAATGTAGAAACAGGTCGTTATGGTCTGCACCTCATCTGGGACAACGCCACTCCACTCTTCCTTAGAGCCTGTCATGATGTGGAGGTTGCCTTCCAGGTAGTCATCCAGGAGGTGGTAAATGTACAAGACCGGATCTTTCTTGTAGGTAATATAAAACCAGGTCTTCATGATTGGCACCTCTTCTAGGACCATCCCGTTCCAGTCATTCTTAGAGCCATTCGTGCCCATGAATGTATGTTTCACTGCTCTGCCAACTATGGTGTTTGAGAGATGAGTGTCTGTCACCTGAGGAAATGGCACATTGTTATGCAGGATCTTCAGGTTTAAAATCCTTTCATCACTATGAAGCTCCAAGCCATAGACACAATCAATCCCATCATATTTCAACAAATAGAGAGAGGGATATGTTGGCAGTTGATCTAGAATGATGGCTTTCCAATGGGTGACTGGTTCATTGGCTTCCTTCCAGCCATGAGAAATTCTGCGGCCAACAATATTCTCCAGGGCCTCAAAAGGCTTACTAAGTTTTTGCTTCTGGAGCGATGGCCCATTCTTCTTCTGGAGATGTGGCATGCCACTCATACTAAGAGGCATCTTCATCATAGCGGGAGACTTTCTGAGATAGGCCACAGCACTCCTGTTCCACTGTCTCTTGGCTCTGTTTCTGTGCTTGGGCTTCATAGCTGCCAATCTCTGCATAGGAAGAACTCTTCAGTTTAAATCAGACACAAAGTGGTTTCCTCAACCATGAGTGCCTGCAAGGATAAGAAGGTGAGGATGTGAGGTCAAGGCTCTTTTTAGGAATAACTTTGGAGCGGGTGAAAAAGGCAGGGCTGAATAGATTTGGATACCTAAATGGAATATGTTCTTAAGAAATTAATAAGAAAATTATTAAACTCTTGTCTACAGCTCAGTATATGTGTATCAGAGACACATTCCTGCTGCAAAATGCAGTTGACCTCTACTGAGAAACCTACTCTCTGACTTACTACATCAATGAGAGAGGAAGCTATGCCTATACCTAAAGTGAGAAAGAAATATCTGAACAGATGGCAAAGAATTCAAAGAACAGCCACTCCTCTCCTTACCACTCAAGCTACTGGTTAGTTGGCTGATCTATAACCACCTGCCCAAGGTCACGGCACTCCAGTCCACTGGCTCTCTCTATTGTGTCTCCTGATCCAGATCCAGGTTGATTACATAAAGATATTCTGTATCTTCATTAGAGAAGTGAGGACTGTGAGTCAAACTGCCAAAAGAAAGAAACATTAATCTGTGCAACAGCACCTATTAGAAATAATTATCTTTTAAAACACATATGGACAAAGAGGATCTTTGCCATTTAAGTGGACTGAGGAATTGCACATTTTTAGCAAAGATAGAGTGGGGAGAAGACCCGACATTAACCGTCCCCCAGCTATCAAATATAGGAGCTGTTAACGACATAAATTTTGGACCGAGAGCAGATTTGAAAGGAACCTTTCTTTGACTACAGAGGTCCTAGTTGCTTCCTAAACATATTTAAAAAAAGAAAATATCTTGGCTCTCTAGATTCCAACTTCTGGAAATTCGGTTGAACAGTTGTGGAGCCCAAGAGCTGAACTGACCTCCTCAGCCACCGTGAAGATAGTAAGCCCACCTTCACAGAAGACCAGTGCTTCATGTGGAACACAGTTGCCACCCCCAACCAAAGCTTTGTTACATCATCAAGGCTCTAATTATGTCATAAAACTCCTCCTAGCCAGGTTTCTTCCCTACTAACCCCCAGAAATATCCAGCATACAGGTCCTAAAATGCTGCTCATACAGCCCCAGGAAGACCCAAAATAAAAACCCCAATCTTCTTCCCAATTACATGAGTCATATTTTCCAAGTAACTCAACCCCTTTATGTGTTTTTTTTTTTTTTCTGTAAAATAATTTTTGGTCTGAATCAACAACTCACATGAATGTTTTTTTTTCCTAGCTCCAATGTCCTCATTGGTTATTTTCTATTGATTTTTCCATTACTTCATAGTAATAATTATCAAACTTTCCAATTCTCTTCCTCCTCCCACATTCTTCTTGCTCCGCAAATAAACCTCTCCACTCAAACACCAGTCCAAATAGAGGGCAGGGTACTTTAGCTGTGGGAAGTCCAAGCCCACCCTTCATCCATCCAGATTTAGCAAGGTATGCATCCACAAAAAATATGATCACAAAAAGCCAGTGTATGATATGCAGACAATTGCAAGTGCCATTATCTTTGGCTTCTCCGTCTGCCCCAATTGTCAGCCACATTCACAGCTTCCAGTTTGATCCCATGTTCTTTCATTCCCAGGTCACTGGATTAGTTGAAATCCCCTTAGTTCAGGCACAGTGTCTCATAGTGTGGACCAAGCCCTTATATTCCTGACATCCTTCCTCCTTTTCTCCATCCATCTGCTCTTCCACTGGAGCTTGGAAGCTCCATCTAGTTTTCTGATTTTGACCCTGACTTGATCTCCATCATTTGCCAAACAAAAGTTCCATGGTGGTTTTCAAGATAGTCAGTCATCAGTCTGACTATGGGACAAGGCACACATAGTTCCTAGGGACATGTCACAGTGCGGTCAACTTCTCCTCCCTGCTTAAGTACCTAGAGAGGGTCACCCTATGGCCTTCTGAAAACCACTCGAGAGATATCGATCTTGACATCCAGAGAATGGCCGCATAAATTGAGATATCATCAGTGTATGTGCATTAACTTGTGTGTGTTTGTGTGTGTGTATTTAAATCACAATAACAAATGGATTGTAATATTGAAGTTTCTTCTCATCTTGAGAAGAATATTTGCTACAGATACACTCTCACTGTAATAGTGAGAATGTAAACTATCTAAGAAAGGAGAAATAACTGGAGGAATCCCCCAGGAGTTAGGTTCAGTGTCCCAGGAATTACGCCCAAGGAAAGTCAATGAACTCAGTGATGGAAGATAAAACCCAGCCTAAATAAAACCCTATATCATTTAGGTGGAACATGAGATGATCTTACAACAGTTACAAGAGGTCTAAAATACCTGGACTGGAACATAAGGGGAACACAAGGACGTGGAGCTGAGAGTGCATATCAAAACTGATTGGATCTGGAAAAAATTATGTAAGCATACCAAGGAAACCACCAGTGGGACAAAACCCTAAGAAATCTGTATGACAACATATCATGTTGAACATAATGAGATTTATAGACAAAGGAAAGATCTCAATTATGTCACTGTCACACAGGTGATGATGAACCAGTTCCATCGTAGAGTGACTCCCTGCTGTGTTTAAGATAACCTGTCAATTCTGTCTAGTCAGTTACAAGGAAATTTGCATTAATTGCACAGATTAACTATCAGCATCATTTACTGCACAATCAAAGGCAAGGCAAAGAAATCATAGACATGTTGTTGAATGCTGATGATGTTATTGGGAGTTTTGATGGGTTTTTTTCTTAAAGCGAAATCATCGGTGACTCTCATGCATGAAGCAGATCTTTTCTCTGTGATGTTTCCTGAATAGCTACTGAGATACCAGCCCATTGAGTTGTGGTCTCTATCTCTTTTAAAAAGCACCTTCTACCTTCAGCTTGATCTCTTGCTTGAGCTTCCCTTCCGGCTACTAGGCTCCTTTTCTGATCCTGCAGAGGGCTTTTGTAAGGGATTGTGATCTCTAAGTTTTTCCCCTTTCAAGAACTAATCATTCTATTAATCACAATTCTAAACTGCTGTGGGAGTTTGTTTGTGACTTATGCCTTCACATGTGATACAAGCGACCTGTGTGTATAGGGTCTTCTCTCTGTTCGTGTGGGGAAGGCATGGCAGCAGGAGTAGATGGCTGCTCATTCTCTGTAAGGAAATCAGTAAACAGTGGGTACCAAGTACAAGGATGTCCTGAAATATTAAGTCTTGTCCTTTCACGGCCAAAAGCCTCAAGCTAGGTTCAGGGTCACGACAATCTCCAAAACACACCGAGCATGAAGTATTCAGAACCAGAAGCCTGTGTGTGCCATATCACATAAATTCATCGTGAGTACACCAATCTGTTTTTTTTTTATTTCTAAATTATTTTGTCCCATCAGAACGATCTATATTACCAATTAACCAAATTTGCTGCATCTTTGGTGTCCTAGAATTGCTTTAAATTGTTGCTGGGACAGTCTTACAAACCTTCCTGTGCTGTTATGAGACCTTAAGGGGACAGCACTTATTTCAGAAATCAAAGGCAGTTGGGTTCAATCCTATGGTTAGCTGTGAGCTAGACACTGGAAGGATGGATTTGACTAAGAAAGGGAGACAGCATACATGGAGGCAGGTAACCTTTCCTTTGCAAAATGACCCATTTTGAGGCCTTACTTCAGACTCTTCTCTTCTCCTAATCTTGGTTTTTTTATTAGTTTAGGAGAAGAATTAAAACTCCATTTACAGTATCTGTGAACCCGAATGAGTTAAGTATATGTGACCAACTTGATGTCTGCCTGTCTGTCAACAGGGCCAGAGTTCAGGGGCATCTGATGCATAGCACAGGAATGTCAGCCATCAATCTCTGGTCCACCTAACTCTACAGCATTAGAGTTGTCATGGTTGCTCATCTGATCTTCCTCATATGATCTCCATCCACAGAGATGTCAGAAAAATCCTCCCCTGAGAGTGCAAGTTCTTTACAAATGAAAGATTATACAACAGAAGACACATGGGAGATTTATATGGGCAAGCTGTTGAAAGGATAAAGTGACAGAAGAAGTTTATTGATTAATTAAAGAAAGAATCCGCTTCAGCTGATAGGTTAGAACATAGGTAGGTGGAGTAAACAAAATAGAATGCCGGGAGGAAGAGGGAGTGAGCTCAGAGAAGCCATGCTCCCCTCTCCCCGGCAGATGCCATAGCTCTGCTCTCTGAGGCAGATGTCGATGCAGCCCGCCACCATGTCAGACATGCTGAATTTTTCCTGGTAAGTGCACCTCGTTATACTACACTGATTATTAGAAATGGGTTAAAATGCTGAATCTAATGGGCCAGCAGTGTTTAAAAGAATACAGTTTTTGTGTATTTATTTCAGGCATAACCTTCATGCGGCCTTGGTGCTGGGGACACAGCCTTGCTGCTCAAATAACTACAGAATGGCTTGCAGCCTTGTGGACAACTGAATCCACAAAAAGGCTGAGAAAGCTTGGGAAAGAGTAAAGCATGTTTTCTTGTTAGCAGCGATTTCTCGGTCTGCTCTGCTTGCTAGAAGAAAGCAAGGGCTCTCATCTAAAAGAGGCTTGCTGACTCAGCTTCAACTGCAAAACCCTGCAGCCCTTAAGAGGTCCTGCCACACAACATTTAAATGGTGTTGATAAAAGCCAACTGAATGCTTGTATGTTTTCAGCAGTAGCAGGAAAAACAACTGTATTGTTTTAAAATGCCGGGTTTGTGGGCCATCCTGCCTGGGCAAACTCTGACTGTTTGAGGAAGGAGGGCCAGCTACAGAAAGAGGGCTTGAGTGTTGTCTGTTGCAGCCTCTTTGATGGCAAGGACCTTGAAACACTGTAGACTTGTGGCACTGAATGCGGCTCTGTTCGGTACCTCAGCCACAAGGTTGGAATGGCAGAAAGCTAAGGAATGGGCTACATCTGGCCAGCAAAGCCACGGCTTTAGTCCTACTGAGATTGCTTGGTAAATGAAAGACTCATGTGGTCAGAAAAACAGAGAGAGAAATAGAGTAAAGAGAGATTCAAAGACAAAGAAAATTTTTAAATGATTTACAGTGTGTTAAAAATATGTGCAGGCTAAAATTTGAAGTTCTTAAAGTTAAAAAAAGGAAGAGAGTTGTTGGGTGTGGTAGTACACACCTGTAAACCCAACACATGGGAGGCAGAGGGAGATTGACCTCTGTACCTTCAAGGTGAAATAGCACACGCCTTTAATCCCAGTGCCTTGAAGGCAGAGACAAACAGATCTTTGTGAGTTCAATGTGTAGTAGCATACACCTCTAATCCCAATGCCTGAAAGGCAGAGAGAGGCAGATCTCTGAGACTTCAAGGACAGACAGGTATACAGAGTTATTCCAGGTCAAAGATACAGAGAACCTGTCTCAAAAGGCAAAAAATAAAAAGGAAAAATAAACAAAATAGTGGTTAAATTGAAGCGCACAAAGATGGAAAATTCACAGCGAATTTTGATATTGTATGCTATTATGCTCTTTTTGAATCATTTGAATTTTGAGGCAGTAGCAATAGCTGCTAAAAGATGTTTCTTTATAAAAGCTGCTGAAATAATCCAACATAGATATTTTGAAAATGCCTTTACTTTGAAATTTAGATCTAAGGAAATGATGCTTTGGAAAGGATTTTCTATTTTGTTTTCACGGAGGGTGATAGTCTGTGGATGCCTCTATCCTAATATGGTAGGATGGACCACGCCCTACTTAAAGGTTGCTGTGAACACCTTTAAAAATTTGCTTCACTCAACTGCCAACTGAGATAAATCAATAATGATGCCACCATTCAGCAGGAAGCATTTTGGAGAGAAAAAACTGCACCCACGTTCCCAAATATGGCTTATAAACGTTCTTTTACATTTAAAGTGGGATGTGATATAGATATGAATATTTGCATTAGTATAGATTTTGCTTTACTGATAGAGATTTTAGGTCAATTGTGTTATATGTATATGCATTTTTGATCTTAATTAAGATATTGTGATTGTGTAGTTCATTTAAAAATATAATGTATATAGGTTATTAATGGATAATCATTAATAATAGTCAAGTTTGTAGTCATGTTAGTTAGATTTTCTAGCTACATAGATATATATATTTCAGTTAGATAGGCATTATTCATATCTCTCTAGACTACAAAATAGGCTATTTAATGTTTTAGTACCTTAGGGTTTTTCATGACAGTGAGACACTCTACTCTTGGCAGAACATATCTATTTCAGGAAGAAGATGGACATCAAAGAGGATCCTTATGGAGTTTGATAGCCATTTGGGGAAGAAACTGCTCTTGCCTGGATTGTTGCATAAACTGTACACAGAAAACACTCAGAGAGAGGACTACTGAACTTGCCTAAAGGTGAGATGATCTTTCCGTGTTCCTGATTCAGGAAAGGGTCAGCAAAACATTCTTCAAGACAAGCAGATAGTGACTGCCTTTGAAATTTCCTGCTTCATGGAAATGTCTGCTGGAAACTATGGGCCTGTATGCTGAGGATGGAAACACCAACGGTACAGAGGAACTTTGGGTGACTGTCCAGGCAGCGAGATGTCTCTGTCATTTCTAGAGTTTGAAAATGGCTTACTTTTTGTTTGCTTAGGTAATACTGTATTATTCTGGAGTCTCTGATGGAGTTGAAGGATAGATAGATAGTTATAGTTTTCCATTGTTATGATAAAAGATAAAATAGATATAAATATTGTAACTGTAATTCTTGCTTGATAACTGTTTTGTTATATGTAATTTTGCTATGTTAAAGTTAAAGATTCCGTTCTTGTTTAAACAGAAATAGGAGTAATGATGGAGTATATGTCACTGCTTAATTAAATAAAGAAACTGTTTGGCCTGAAAGGTTAGAACATAGGTGGGTGGAATAAACATAAGAGAATGCTGGGAAAAATAGGAATTGAGCTTAGAGATGCCATGCACCTCTGCCATGGGCAGAAATGGTAGCTCTGCACTCTGAGGCAGATGGCGATACAGCCAGCCACCAGGTCAAACATGCTAAATCTTTCCTTCTAAGCGCACCTCGTGCTGCAACATATATTATTAGACATGAGTTAAGAGGCTGAAAATAATGGGGCAGGCAGTGTTTAAATGAATAGTTTTGTGTTGTTATTTCGGAGCATAACCTTACAAGGCGGCCCCATGGGGATGCAGCCCTGCTGCTCAAATTTCTACAATCAAGGGGGAAATGGAAGAAGGGAAGAAAGAAGAGAGAGAGACAAGGAAGAATGGATGAATTCAATCATTCCTTGGAAAAATGAGTGAACCAATGAATGAGGAGACCTAGTAGGAAAAAATGTGCTGCATTCCCTCAGAGAGTCAGGTCAAATTAAGGATTGACAAGGTTTTCCACTAAGGAGGAGGCTTATTCCATTTTACCTTCTTTGTGCTCCAGGCCCACCCACAAGAGTGATGATGAGGACAGCGAGAAGAAGAGGAGAGGGTGTACCAGAATTCCCTGGTACAATTTCTCACCCAAATTGTAGCCAAATCACCTGACCTGGGACAGCTGATCTACATGCTGGACCCTAACTCCCAGTTTGACAACTCTAACATTTTAACCAAGTTTGTGAAGATGAAGGAACCAAAAATAGCCCAGTTACAGGATGGCAGGTTCCTTACAGGATGGGAGTCAGACATCAGTACCATACTGGTATTTGGCGGTTTGATGGGTGTGTGGGGTCTTTGCCAGACTCCACCTAGCATCATGGATTCCCTACTTTCCTGATATTATGGAGTTCGGTGCATTCATCATATGTGTGCATGTCACACACTAGTGGGCATCATATATACATGCTTATCCTGTGTGTGGGTGAGTGTGTTCATGAGTTTTATAGCCCAAGTACTACAGAACATGATCAATGAAAGGGAACACTGTTTTCCAGATATGGCAGGGCAATTATTTAAATGAACTGACAAGGGTTGGATGGCATGGATAAGACCTATGAGAGTTCAAGGCATACCGAATCCAGGGTTGACAAAGTAGGTGGCATACAGAATTCCGGCAAAACTAAGTAGGTAGCTGGATGTCCAACTTGCTGGAGAAGAGCAACTGAGCGGAGACACTTTTCACTAAGCAACATGCTCTAGTGGAGATCAAACATCCTTTGACTTACAGCCAGTACGAATTAAACCATTCATCAAATGAAACCTAATTTTCTCTGATTTGGAGTATACATTTGTGTCCCTTCCTGATTAATCTACTCTTTATCCTCTTAAGTCCCAATACCTCACGCTGATATCGGTCACATCTTTCCATTTGACATGGTTTTCCCTAAGCTTTGTACCGCCCCTATATCATACAACTTTTTGTCCCCTCTCCACTGCTTCCTTGACAGCCATCTTGTCCTTTACCACACCACGCATCCCCAGTCCTTTACTCTCCAAGGGGAAAAGACCATAAATCCTGCTTTGTTTTGAGGCATGTATTTCTGTGATGCCCCATCCACCAAACACAATCCATCATTGACCAAATAACACAACATGTTAACAAATTTTTATTCTTTGAGAAAGAATAATCCATTGGAAAAGATACCAGGATTCATAGAAGACCTGAGGTATCTCTGAAAAAAACACATTCCCAAAGAGAGAATTAAGTCTGCCCCTCAAAATTTGAGAATTTCACTTTAACAGATCTTCACAAAATCATAGACATAGATATGGAAGTCATTATCAAACTTGATGAAATACACAGAAGGTTTGTTGGGAACTTGGCAAATAATTTTACCTATCTCTTGGGTTCCATCTTTTTTGTTGTACTGCACTCTTTTGCCCTGCAAGGAATCCCTGCCTAATTCCAAAGTCACCTCTACTGGAGGACATTCAGGCGTGATGTGGAGGTTGTCTTCAATGGAATCATCATGATGGTGGTAAAGGTACAGGACCGGATCATTCTTGTTGACAATGTAGAAACAGGTCGTTATGGTCTGCACCTCACCTGGGACCACACCACTCCACTCTTCCTTAGAGCCTGGCATGATGTGGAGGTTGCCTTCCAGGTAGTCATCCAGGAGGTGGTAAATGTACAAGACTGGATCTTTCTTGTAGGTAATATAAAACCAGGTCTTCATGATTGGCACCTCTTCTAGGACCATCCCGTTCCAGTCATTCTTAGAGCCATTTGTGCCCATGAATGTATGTTTCACTGCTCTGCCAACTATGGTGTTTGAGAGATGAGTGTCTGTCACCTGAGGAAATGGCACATTGTTAGGCAGGATCTTCAGGTTTAAAATCCTTTCATCACTATGAAGCTCCAAGCCATAGACACAATCAATCCCATCATATTTCAACAAATAGAGAGAGGGATATGTTGGCAGTTGATCTAGAATGATGGCTTTCCAATGGGTGACTGGTTCATTGGCTTCCGTCCAGCCATGAGAAATTCTGCGACCAACAATATTCTCCAGGGCCTCAAAAGGCTTACTAAGTTTTTGCTTCTGGAGCGATGGCCCATTCTTCTTCTGGAGATGTGGCATGCCACTCATACTAAGAGGCATCTTCATCATGGCGGGAGACTTTCTGAGATAGGCCACAGCACTCCTGTTCCACTGTCTCTTGGCTCTGTTTCTGTGCTTGGGCTTCATAGCTGCCAATCTCTGCATAGGAAGAACTCTTCAGTTTAAATCAGACACAAAGTGGTTTCCTCCACCATAAGTGCCTGCAAGGATAAGAAGGTGAGGATGTGAGGTCAAGGCTCTTTTTAGGAATAACTTTGGAGCAAGTGAAAAAGGCAGGGCTGAATAGATTTGGATACCTGAATGTAATATGTTCTTAAGAAATTAATAGGAAAATTATCAAACTCTTGTCTACAGCTCAGTATATGTGTATCAGAGACATATTCCTGCTGCAAAATGCAATTGACCTCTACTGAGAAACCTACTTCCTGACTTACTATATCAATGAGAGAGGAAGCTATGCCTATACCTAAAGTGAGAAAGAAATATCTGAACAGATGGCAAAGAATTCAAAGAACAGCCACTCCTCTCCTTACCACTCAAGCTACTGGTTAGTTGGCTGATCTATAACCACCTGCCCAGGTCATGGCACTCCAGTCCACTGGCTCTCTCTATTGTGTCTCCTGATCCAGATCCAGGTTGATTACATAAAGATATTCTGTATCTTCATTAGAGAAGTGAGTACTGTGAGTCAAACTGCCAAAAGAAAGAAACATTAATCTGTGCAACAGCACCTATTAGAAATAATTATCTTTTAAAACACATATGGACAAAGAGGATCTTTGCCATTTAAGTGGACTGAGGAATTGGACATTTTTAGCAAAGATAGAGTGGGGAGAATACCCGACATTAACCATCCCCCAGCTATCAAATATAGGAGCTGTTAACGACATAAATTTTGGACCCAGAGCAGATTTGAAAGAAACCTTTCTTTGACTACAGAGGTCCTAGTTGCTTCCTAAACATATTTTCCAAAAGAAAATATCTTGGCTCTCTAGATTCCAACTTCTGGAAATTCGGTTGAACAGTTGTGGAGCCCAAGAGCTGAACTGACCTCCTCAGCCACCGTGAAGATAGTAAGCCCACCTTTACAGAAGACTAGTGCTTCATGAGGAACAGAGTTGCCACCCCCAACCAAAGCTTTGTGACATCATCAAGGCCCTACTTATGTCATAAAACTCCTCCTAGCCAGGTTTCTTCCCTACTAACCCCCAGAAATATCCAGCATACAGGTCCTAAAATGCTGCTCATACAGCCCCATGAAGACCCAAAATAAAAACCCCAATCTTCTTCCCAAATACTTGAGTCATATTTTCCAAGTAACTCAACCATTTTATGGGTTTTTTTTTTTTCTGTTAAATAATTTTTGGTCTGAGTCAACAACAAAATGTATGTTTTTTTTCCTAACTCCAATTTCCTCATTGGTTATTTTCTATTGATTTTTCCATTACTTCATAGTAATAATTATCAAACTTTCCACTTCTCTTCCTCCTCCCACATTCTTCTTGCTCCGCAAATAAACCTCTCCACTCAAACACCAGTCCAAATAGAGGGCAGGGTACTTTGAGCTGTGGGAAGTCCAAGCCCACCCTTCATCCATCCAGATTTAGCAAGGTATGCATCCACAAAAAATATGATCACAAAAAGCCAGTGTATGATATGCAGACAATTGCAAGTGCCATTATCTTTGGCTTCTCCGTCTGCAACAATTGTCAGCCACATTCACAGCTTCCAGTTTGATCCCATGTTCTTTCATTCCCAGGTCACTGGATTAGTTGAAATCCCCTTAGTTCAGGCACAGTGTCTCATAGTGTGGACCAAACCCTTATATTCCGGACATCCTTGCTCTTTTTCTCCATCCATCTGCTCTTCCACTGGAGCTTGGAAGCTCCATCTACTTTTCTGATTTTGACCATGACTTGATCTCCATCATTTGCCAAACAAAAGTTCCATGGTGGTTTTCAAGATAGTCAGTCATCAGTCTGACTATGGGACAAGGCACACATAGTTCCTAGGGACATGTCACAGTGCGGTCAACTTCTCCTCCCTGCTTAAGTACCTAGAGAGGGTCACCCTATGGCCTTCTGAGAACCACTCGAGAGATATCGATCTTGACATCCCCAGAATGGCCCCATAAATTGAGATATCATCAGTGTATGTGCACTAACTTGTGTGTGTTTGTGTGTGTGTATTTAAATCACAATAACAAATGGATTGTAATATTGAAGTTTCTTCTCATCTTGAGAAGAATATTTGCTACAGAAACACTCTCACAGTAATAGTGAGAGTGTAAACTATCTAAGAAAGGAGAAATAACTGGAGGAATCCCCCAGGAGTTAGGCTCAGTGTCCCAGGAATTACGCCCAAGGAAAGTCAATGAACTCAGTGATGGAAGATAAAACCCAGCCTAAATAAAACCCGAAATCATTTAGGTGGAACATGAGATACTCTTACAACAGTTACAAGAGGTCTAAAATGCCTGGACTGGAACATAAGGGGAACACAATGACGTGGAGCTGAGAGTGCATGGCAAAACTGATTGGATCTGGCAAAAATTATGTAAGCATACCAAGGAAACCACCAGTGGGACAAAACCCTAAGAAATCTGTATGACAACATATCATGTTGAACATAATGAGATTTATAGACAAAGGAAAGATCTCAAGTATGTCACTGTCACACAGGTGATGATGAACCAGTTCCATCGTAGAGTGACTCCCTGCTGTGTTTAAGATAACCTGTCAATTCTGTCTAGTCAGTTACAAGGAAATTTGCATTAATTGCACAGATTAACTATCATCATCATTTACTGCACCATCAAAGGCAAGGCAAAGAAATCATAGACATGTTGTTGAATGCTGATGATGTTATTGGGAGTTTTGATGGGTTTTTTTCTTAAAGGGAAATCATCGGTGACTCTCATGCATGAAGCAGATCCTTTCTCTGTGATGTTTCCTGAATAGTCACTGAGATACCAGCCCATTGAGTTGTGGTCTCTCTCTCTTTTAAAAAGCAACTTCTACCTTCAGCTTGATCTCTTGCTTGAGCTTCCCTTCCGGCTACTAGGCTCCTTTTCTGATCCTGCAGAGGGCTTTTGTAAGGGATTGTGATCTCTAAGTTTTTCCCCTTTCAAGAACTAATCATTCTATTAATCACAATTCTAAACTGCTGTGGGAGTTTGTTTGTGACTTATGCCTTCACATGTGATACAAGCGACCTGTGTGTATAGGGTCTTCTCTCTGTTCATGTGGGGAAGGCATGGCAGCAGGAGTAGATGGCTGCTCATTCTCTGTAAGGAAATCAGTAAAGAGTGGGGACCAAGTACAAGGATGTCCTGAAATATTAAGTCTTGTCCTTTCAAGGCCCCAAAGCCTCCAGCTAGGTTCAGGGTCACGACAATCTCCAAAACCCACCGAGCTTGAAGTATTCAGAACCAGAAGCCTGTGTGTGCCATATCACATAAATTCATCGTGAGTACACCAATCTGTTTTTTTTTTAATGCTACATTATTTTGTCCCATCAGAACGATCTATATTACCAATTAACCAAATTTGCTGCATCTTTGGTGTCCTAGAATTGCTTTAAATTGTTGCTGGGACAGTCTTACAAACCTTCCTGTGCTGTTATGAGACCTTAAGGGGACAGCACTTATTTCAGAAATCAAAGGCAGCTGGGTTCAATCCTATGGTTAGCTGTTAGCTAGACACTGGAAGGATGGATTTGACTAAGAAAGGGAGACAGCATACATGGAGGCAGGTAACCTTTCCTTTGCAAAATGACCCATTTTGAGGCCTTACTTCAGGCTCTTCTCTTCTCCTAATCTTGGTTTTTTATTAGTTTAGGAGAAGAATTAAAACTCCATTTACAGTATCTGTGAACCTGAATGAGTTAAGTATGTGTGAACAACTTGATGTCTGCCTGTCTGTCAACAGGGCCAGAGTTCAGGGGCATCTGATGTATAGCACAGGAATGCCAGCCATCAATCTCTGGTCCACCTAACTCTACAGCATTAGAGTTGTCATGGTTGCTCATGTGATCTTCCTCATATGATCTCCATCCACAGAGATGTCAGAAAAATCCTCCCCCGAGAGTGCAAGTTCTTTACAAATGAAAGATTATACAACAGAAGACACATGGGAGATTTATATGGGCAAGCTGTTGAAAGGATAAAGTGACAGAAGAAGTTTATTGATTAATTAAAGAAAGAATCCGCTTCAGCTGATAGGTTAGAACATAGGTAGGTGGAGTAAACAAAATAGAATGCCGGGAGGAAGAGGTAGTGAGCTCAGAGAAGCCATGCTCCCCTCTCCCCGGCAGATGCCATAGCTCTGCTCTCTGAGGCAGATGTCGATGCAGCCAGCCACCATGTCAGACATGCTGAATTTTTCCTGGTAAGTGCACCTCGTTATACTACACTGATTATTAGAAATGGGTTAAAATGCTGAATCTAATGGGCCAGCAGTGTTTAAAAGAATACAGTTTTGTGTATTTATTTCAGGCATAACCTTCATGCGGCCGTGGTGTTGGGGACAGAGACTCGCTCCTCAAATAACTACAGAATGGCTTGCAGCCTTGTGGACAACTGAATCCACTGAAAGCCTGAGAATGCTTGGGAAAGAGTAAAGCATGTTTTCTTGGTAGCAGCGATTTCTCGGTCTGCTCTGCTTGCTAGAAGAAAGCAAGGGCTCTCATCTAAAAGAGGCTTGCAGACTCAGCTTCAGCTGCAAAACCCTGCAGCCCTTAAGAGGTCCTGCCACAAAACAGTTAAATGGTGTTGATAAAAGCCAACTGAATGCTTGTATGTTTTCAGCAGTAGCAGGAAAAAAAACTGTGTTGTTTTAAAATGCCGGCTTTCTGGGCCATCCTGCCTGGGCAAACTCTGACTGTTTGAGGAAGGAGGGCCAGCTACAGAAAGAGGGCTTGAGTGTTGTCTGTTGCAGCCTCTTTGATGGCAAGGACCTTGAAACACTGTAGACTTGTGGCACTGAATGCGGCTCTGTTAGGTACCTCAGCCACAAGTTTGGAATGGCAGAAAGCTAAGGAATGGGCTACATCTGGCCACAAAGCCACGGCTTTAGTCCAACTGAGATTGCTTGGTAAATGAAAGACTCATGTGGTCAGAAAAACAGAGAGAGAAATAGAGTAAAGAGAGATTCAAAGACAAAGAAAATTTTTAAATGATTTACAGTGTGTTAAAAATATGTGCAGGCTAAAATTTGAAGTTCTTAAAGTTACAAAAAGGAAGGGAGTTGTTGGGTGTGGTAGTACACACCTGTAAACCCAACACATGGGAGGCAGAGGGAGATTGACCTCTGTATTTTCAAGGTGAGGTAGCACACGCCTTTAATCCCAGTGCCTTGAAGGCAGAGACAAACAGATCTTTGTGAGTTCAATGTGTAGTAGCATACACCTTTAATCCCAATGCCTGAAAGGCAGAGAGAGGCAGATCTCTGAGACTTCAAGGGCAGAAAGGTATACAGAGTTATTCCAGGTCAAAGATACAGAGAACCTGTCTCAAAAGGCAAAAAATAAAAAGGAAAAATAAACAAAATAGAGGTTAAATTGAAGCGCACAAAGATGGAAAATTCACAGCGAATTTTGATATTGTATGCTATTATGCTCTTTTTGAATCATTTGAATTTTGAGGCAGTAGCAATAGCTGCTAAAAGATGTTTCTTTATAAAAGCTGCTGAAATAATCCAACATAGATATTTTGAAAATGCCTTGACTTTGAAATTTAGATCTAAGGACATGATGCTTTGGAAAGGAGTTTCTATTTTGTTTTCACAGAGGGTGATAGTCTGTGGATGCCTCTATCCTAATATGGTAGGATGGACCACTCCCTACTTAAAGGTTGCTGTGAACACCTTTAAAAAATTGCTTCACTCAACTGCCAACTGAGATAAATCAATAATGATGCCACCATTCAGCAGGAAGCATTTTGGAGAGAAAAAACTGCACCCACGTTCCCAAATATGGCTTATAAACGTTATTTTACATTTAAAGTGGGATGTGATATAGATATGAATATTTGCATTAGTATAGATTTTGCTTTACTGATAGAGATTTTAGGTCAATTTTGTTATATGTATATGCATTTTTGATCTTAATTAAGGTATTGTGATTGTGTAGTTCATTTAAAAATATAATGTATATAGGTTATTAATGGATAATCATTAATAATAGTCAAGTTTGTAGTCATGTTAGTTAGATTTTCTAGCTACATAGATATATATATTTCAGTCAGATAGGCATTATTCATAACTCTGTAGACTACAAAATAGGCTATTTAATGTTTAATACCTTAGGGTTTTTCATGACAGTGAGACACTCTACTCTTGGCAGCACATATCTACTTCAGGAAGAAGATGGGCATCACAGAGTATCCTTATGGAGTTTGATAGCCATGTGGGGAAGAAACTGCTCTTGCCTGGATTGTTGCATAAACTGTACACAGAAAACACTCAGAGAGAGGACTACTGAACTTGCCTAAAGGTGAGATGATCTTTTCATGTTCCTGATTCAGGAAAGGGTCAGCAAAACATTCTTCAAGATGAGCAGATAGTGACTGCCTTTGAAATTTCCTGCTTCATGGAAATGTCTGCTGGAAACTATGGGCCTGTAGGCTGAGGATGGAAACACCAACGGTACAGAGGAACTTTGGGTGACTGTCCAGGCAGCGAGATGTCTCTGTCATTTCTAGAGTTTGAAAATGGCTTACATTTTGTTTGCTTAGGCAATACTGTATTATTCTGGAGTCTCTGATGGAGTTGAAGAATAGATAGATAGTTATAGTTTTCCATTGTTATGATAAAAGATAAAATAGATATAAATATTGTAACTGTAATTCTTGCTTGATAACTGTTTTGTTATATGTAATTTTGCTTTGTTAAAGTTAAAGATTCCGTTCTTGTTTAAACAGAAATAGGAGTAATGATGGAGTATAGGTCATTGGTTAATTAAATAAAGAAACTGTTTGGCCTGAAAGGTTAGAACATAGGTGGGTGGAATAAACATAAGAGAATGCTGGGAGGAATAGGAATTGAGCTTAGAGATGCCATGCACCTCTGCCATGGGCAGAAATGGTAGCTCTGCACGCTGAGGCAAATGGCGATACAGCCAGCCACCAGGTCAGACATGCTAAATCTTTCCTTCTAAGCGCACCTCGTGCTGCAACATACATTATTAGACATGGGTTAAGAGGCTGAAAATAATGGGGCAGGCAGTGTTGAAATGAATAGTTTTGTGTTGTTATTTCGGAGCATGACCTTACACGGCGGCCCCATGGGGATGCAGCCCTGCTGCTCAAATTTCTACAATCAAGGGGGAAATGGAAGAAGGGAAGAAAGAAGAGAGAGAGACAAGGAAGAATGGATGAATTCAATCATTCCTTGGAAAAATGAGTGAACCAATGAATGAGGAGACCTAGTAGGAAAAAAATGTGCTGCATTCCCTCAGAGAGTCAGGTCAAATTAAGGATTGACAAGGTTTTCCAATAAGGAGGAGGCTTATTCCATTTTACCTTCTTTGTGCTCCAGGCCCACCCACAAGAGTGATGATGAGGACAGGGAGAAGAAGAGGAGAGTGTGTACCAGAATTCCTGGTACAATTTCGCACCCAAATTGTAGCCAAATCACCTGACCTGGGACAGCTGATCTACATGCTGGACCCTAACTCCCAGTTTGACAACTCTAACATTTTAACCAAGTTTGTGAAGATGAAGGAACCAAAAATAGCCCAGTTACAGGATGGCAGGTTCCTTCCAGGATGGGAGTCAGACATCAGTACCATACTGGTATTTGGCGGTTTGATGGGTGTGTGGGGTCTTTGCCAGACTCCACCTAGCATCATGGATTCCCTACTTTACTGATATTATGGAGTTCAGTGCATTCATCATCTGTGTGCATGTCACACACTAGTGGGCATCATATGTACATGTTTATCCTGTGTGTGGGTGAGTGTGTTCATGAGTTTTATAGCCCAAGTGAAGGGGTTAAATCAGCTCCCTTTAGAGGGCGGGGTTTGCCTCAGGCGAATCCCTGCCAATAAAGGGTGCGCGGAGAGGCGGCTCGCCCCTTTTTTGTTCCTCGCTACCTGTGCTACGCTGGAACTTTGGTTCAGTAAGTTTAACAATAAACTGGTAAATGTTCTTTGATATCTGCATTGCCTTTATTTTGTGCGTGAACATCTGGCGCCTGCCCCGTGGGGATTTGCCCGAGAACCGGCCCCTAATCGGAATCTCTTGCACCCCCGGTCGCTGCGGCGTTCTCTCTGGGTGCGCGCGGAAGAAGTTGAGATTCTGAGCAGTCTCTCTGGGCGCGCGCTGAAACAGCTGAGATTCTGAGCGACTCGTTTTTCCCTGCTGCTTGTTAGAGTATCAAGCAGTGAGTTTGATATCGCAGAGCCTTTTTAACAGCGCTTAAGCCTCTGTTCCGAGCCGCCCCCGCCAGATTTCCCGTGCCCGCCCGCCGGCGCGCGCGCTGCCTGTGTCTGCTGCTCCCCCTCCCACCGCCGCCAGCACTCAGGTCATGTGACAGCGGCCTGAGAGCCCCGGCAAAAAATACTTATCAGCCTGGTGTCTGTTTCAATTTTGTTTTTGAGTCGTTTTATTTCAGATTTAGGACACGTGGATTCAACTGGACTCTTTCGCCACCACTGGCAGGAACCAGTTATTACAGGTAAGAGAACTTTTTCTTTTCTAAATAATGTCTGAGAACGTGACCGCAGCCTATTTCAATAGTTCTTTTGAGTGCACCATTTGGGAGATCTTACAAGAGGTGTCTACCACACCACATATATGGATATTCCTGGGATTCTTAATTTTCCTTAGCACTATTTGGTTTGATAATAGGAAAATGATCAAATCTCTTAAGGCAGAGGTTGAACGTTTGAAAACTATTGAGAGCGACAACAATCTTCTCAAGAATCAGTTTGAAGTTCTCCAGGAAGAAAACAAATCTTTGTTTAACATGACTTGGTTAACTGAGCAAAATCTAGAAAAAGTACAGGTTGATGTTAAGGAGAAATTCATTACTATGGAAGAAGGAACAGCTGAATTAGATCGTAAGTTTCAGCAGTCCCTTTCTGATGTTAAGGAGAAATTCATTACTATGGAAGAAGGAACAGCTGAATTAGATCGTAAGTTTCAGCAGTCCCTTTCTGATGTTAAGGAGAAATTCATTACTATGGAAGAAGGAACAGCTGAATTAGATCGTAAGTTTCAGCAGTCCCTTTCTGTAGGAACTGAAACGTTAACTGAGAGAATCAAAACTGCTGAATGTGACAATCGAATTTTGTCTAAAGCTTATGACAGATTGGCGGAAAGATTGTCAATACAAGAAGGCACGGTTTATGCCATAAAAATTATGTCCAAAGATGACAAGTTATCTCTACTGGACAAATTTCATACTCTAGAATCCTCAATGAAGGCTTTAGAACATAATTCTGGGCAGGAGATTCAGACATTACAAAAAGCAATGGTGAATAGAATTGAAAAGATTGAGGAATTTCTAAATTCTGATGAAGAAGAGCAAAGGGTAGAAAGGCAAATTTTAACTACATCTGTGGATAAATCCCTCCGGGAAAATTTTCACAAAGCTCTACCTACAGCTCTACATGCCTTTCCTGTAATAACAACAGAAAAGGTGGTTGGTTCCAGAAACCCTAGGGTCATCAAGGAAGATACATGGGAGCCTGTCCGTATGAATGATCTCAAAGAAATTAAACAGGCCATCATGTCTTTTGGGATGCACTCCCCTTTTGTTAAAGAGATGCTAAAATCTTGGGCCACAACAAGCAAAGCAACCCCCTTGGACTGGCTCCAGCTGAGCTCCGCGGTCCTTGAGAGTGGACCGCAATTAAAATGGAAATGCTTATTCAGGCAAGAGGCTAGACTTTTAGAACAGCAGGAAAAGGCGAAGGGAATTGACGTTTCCCTAGATAAAATTCTAGGTGAAGGGCTCTTTTCAGACCCTCAGGAACAAGCTAATTTGGATGAAAACATACTCTCCATGTGTACTACAGCAGCCTTAAGGGCTTGGGACAGAGTACAAGACCCAGGACAGAGAATGGAATCATTTGTCGCAGTTAAACAGGGTCAGAGAGAACCCTTTAGTGACTTTTTACAAGGATTAACTAAGGCTGTACAAATGGGGATACCTGACCCAGAAGCAAGACATATAATAATTGAGTCTTTGGCTTACGAAAATGCTAATGTGGAATGCAAAAGGATCTTGAGGCCTTTAATGTTCAGATCAGCGTCCTTGGAAGAATGGGTCTTGCATACACTAGATGTTGACACATTTGATTATGGCACTGAAGCATGGGTAGAAGAAGCAATTTCCAATGGTAAAACGAGACACCAGAATACCAAATGTTTTAATTGTGGCAAAATGGGTCATATGAAAAGGAATTGTAAACAACGGGTTTTCAGAAATAATAATAATGCGTCTTCTAGAAATAACAGGAATAGAAGGAATCAGCCTTCAGGTTTATGTAGAAGATGTGGGAAGGGCAGACACTGGACGAATGAATGCAGGTCTACAAGAGATAGACAAGGCAACCTGATACAGATGGGAAACGTGAGAGGGGGGGCCTCTCAGGCCCCCATGGCAAACATGGTTCAGACATTCCCAGTTTCTGCAGAGAACATGCCTCGTCAGGACAATTAGAAAGCCACATGCCTACTGTTACAAGCAATAGTAATCAGAAAGATGAGTTACGTGTGTTTTGGCAAACTTCTATAAATGATCAAAGACCTAAGCTGAGAGTGTGTGTAAATGGCATTTTTATTACTGGCCTACTGGACACAGGTGCTGATGTAAGTATCATTACCCCCAGAATCTTGGCATCCATATTGGCCTCTTCAGAATGTAAATGTTCAGCTCCTGGGAATTGGAACCCTATCTCGAGTAAGGCAGAGCACGAGATGGGTTGAATGTATAGGGCCTGAGGGACAAATAGAAAAATTAAGGCCTTATGTAGCCAATATTGCAATGAATTTATGGGGTCGTGACCTATTACAACAATGGAATACTCAAATTAACATTCCTGCTACTTCTAGAGCCCATATTTCTGAAAGGAATATTAAAAGTTATTACAAAAGGACAAAACCGGCCATTAGGGCTGGGCAGGAACAAGCAATTGATGTCCCTTCAGAAATACCAACAGCCTTGCCTCTAAAATGGTTGACTGAGAAAACAATATGGACAAAGCAATGGCCTTTAGCTGAGGAAAAGCTACAGGCTTTGAACAGCTGGTACAAGAGCAACTAGATGCTGGACATATAGAAGAATCTACCAGCCCTTGGAATTCTCCTGTATTTGTGGTTAAGAAAAAATCAGGTCAATGGAGAATGGTGACAGATCTCAGGGCCATCAACAAGGTTATTCAACCTATGGGCCCTCTGCAATCTGGAATTCCGTTGCCCTCTTTATTACCAAAAGGATGGCCTCTCATAGTTATTGATTTAAAGGATTGTTTTTTCACTATACCTTTGCAAAAAGAAGATAGAGAAAAATTTGCCTTCACAGTGCCTACTTATAACAATTCTCAACCTTCGAGGAGGTACCACTGGACCGTCCTCCCCCAGGGTATGTTAAATAGCCCCTCCCTGTGCCAATATTTTGTGAACCAACCATTGCAAATAATACGCAAGAAATTTCCCAAATCTATTGTATACCATTACATGGACGACATATTTTTATCTGATTCAAACATAGATACCTTGAACAGACTGTTTGAAGAAATACAGATATTGTTACCTAAATGGGGATTGCAAATTGCTCCTGAAAAGATTCAGAAGGGAGATTCTGTTAATTATTTAGGTTATAGAATAGGTTTGCAAAAAATTAAGACACAGAAGGCACAAATTTGGAGAGATCGCTTACAGACTCTTAATGACTTTCAAAGACTGTTAGGAGACATTTCCAGTTCACGACCAACTATTGGGATAACACCTGATCTAATAATTCATTTGAACAAGACCTTGGATGGTGATAAAGGTTTAAACAGTCCCAGAGAATTAACAGCTGAAGCAGAAAAGGAACTGACAAAATAAAGGCAATGCAGATATCAAAGAATATTTACCAGTTTATTGTTAAACTTACTGAACCAAAGTTCCAGCGTAGCACAGGTAGCGAGGAACAAAAAAGGGGCAAGCCGCCTCTCTGCGCACCCTTTATTGGCAGGGATTCGCCTGAGGCAAACCCCGCCCTCTAAAGGGAGCTGATTTAACCCCTTCATCTCCCCCTTTTGTCTAAATAAGACACAACTAAACCAAATATAACTATAACAATAATAACAAATGATAAATATAACAAACAATATTGAGAGCAAAAGTTTTGCTAAAGAGTAACTACAATTAAATAATCTTCAACTCCATCAAAGATCTGAGAAGGGAGTAAATATTACTTAACAAAAAAGAGATATCCAAAATGTGCAACAAATGACAGAGACAACTGACTGCCTGGGCAATCACCCAAAATCTCGTTTACAATGTTGAGTCAACCAACTTTGGCTAAGGCCTAACATAACTGACATACCATTCTCAAATGCAAGGAACTTTCTTAGGATTATCCTACCCTGTCTTGGCAAGATAAGACAATCCTGTTTATATCTTAGTCAGTAGTTGAGGTATGGGTTTTTCTTAACCCAAAGGCCAGTTCTGCCAGGAAGACAAGCTCCCAGTGGAGTGTCTTTGGTGCTCAACGTTCTCTCGGGAGTAGAGTGGTGTTGCCAGGAGTAAATTGTGTCTCGATGGCACAGAATTCTAGGTTAGATAAAGGCCATTTTCTACAGCTCTTCAAAGAGGCTGAAGATTATACTATCTATACTGAAAATAATCTCTATGTATCTAAAAGACCTGATTAACCTAAAAATAATATGACAAACATGTAATTCTCAATACCTATCTAATTTGAAAACTAAGGGAATAAACAATTGTGCAATGTATGAAGACAATGATCTTCACCTGTAAACAATGTCATTACTTATCAAATGTAAACAATGTTATTACATAAATAGTACCAGAGGTAGAAATGTACATTGTGATATGATAGATGTATCCATACAATATAAGCATACTCTTATACCAAAATAGAGGTAGGAACACTCACATTCAATATTCAATATATCAATATACAAGAAACAGTACCAACATAATTTTCTAAAAACAGTAAGTCACAAATACCAATCATCCCATCAACCCAGTTAATCCCCCCCTTTTTTTTATCCCTAATTACATACAATATCTCCCCATCCCCTCACTCCTAAACCAACCACTAAAAGATGTCCCTAACCCTGTGGGCAAACTCTGTTGGGAGAGGGGACGTCGTCCTCTTAGATTGCTTCTAGCTGACATGGGGGCGACGTTCTTCTTAGGGGCCCCTGTGAAAGCAAACGATGGTAAAATTCCCAAATTAACCTTTGACTTAAGAAAATTATAACTAGTCTCTGTGTGTTTTGAGAAGGTCCGGCCAGAGCGTTGTCAAAAATGTGCATCATATGAAATTGTCTCTTGCAGTTGGTACCAAAAAACAGGTCTAAAATTAGTGCTTAAAAAAAAAAAATTCATGACGTCATAAAAACCAGATTGAGTTGATGTTGTGGGGCCCCATCTTCATCCTGGAAACTTCAAAAATTACTGTAGGAAAATATGTTGCTTGTTATGGGAAATTTAAACATTAACAACAAGGACTTATACTGACATATAAAGAAAGACACAGATGTGAGGGAAGGCAAAGAAAGTTTATCAAGTATAAAATTATTCTTATTCTGTCCCATTTCATGGCTCCTGACCTGAGACAGAAACTTTGAAATACCTCTTATCAACAGGCTTGGAATTGAAGAAGGACTGAGCCATAGTCCAACTCCAAAACCAGCTCTACACATTTATAAAGAAATGTTCAATAAAACATATAAATATATATATATATATAATCAATACTTACGATATGTATAGAATTTTATTGTTGATGTTTAATGGGTCGTAACTATTTTCCATCCATCAGTAATTAAATATTCAGGGTCCCTCAAATTCTTTGGAGATGAATATTTTCCTGTGGAGATAAGAAAAGAACCCTGCCCCCATCCTATTAGTAATCCTTACCATCTGTACGTCGGTCATCCTTGTGAATGAATTGTTATTTATCTTTTCCAAGTGACTTCCCTTCCTCAAACCGAACCTTTATTAATTTTGACGGTATCCATAATTTTTCCTCACCTGTGGAGATAAGAGCAAAACCCCTTCCCCAACGCAGCACATCTCCTGACTTCCATTGTGAGGTCAGTACATCCTTGAAATAAACTGGTTGATTTAGTTCAGCAGACTTTTCCATTATCCAATGTCTTTCTGCAGCCGTCGTTCCCTTCTCGTTAGCGTTGAGAAAATTCAAGGTTAACAAAGCATTATGTAACCTATTTCTAGGGGTGTTTTCCACTCCTTTCTGTTTGTTCAACATATCCTTTATAGTTCAATTTGATCTTTCTATGACTGCTTGACCTGTAGGATTGTATGGTATACCTGTAACATGCTTGATATTGTAATGATCAAAAAACCGTTTCATCTTCCTAGAGACATAAGCAGGACCATTATCTGTCTTTATTTGTGTAGGTATACCCATGATAGCCATGACTTCTAATAAATGAGTGATTACTGAATCAGCTTTTTCTGAACTTAAAGCAGTTGCCCACTGAAAGCCTGAATAAGTGTCGATGGTGTGATGAACATACTTCAATTTGCCAAATTCTGCAAAGTGGAACACATCCATCTGCCAGATTTCATTTCTATGAGTGCCCTTTGGATTAACTCCTGCTGGCAGTGGCGTTTGGTTATAGAAAGAGCAGGTAGGGCATTTCTTCACAATCTCCTTAGCTTGTTGCCATGTAATAGAAAACTCTTTCTTCAAAACTTTGCTATTAACATGATGTTTTTTATGAAATTCAGAGGCTTGAAGCACACTACCAATCAATAATTAATCAATTTCTGCATTACCTTGTGCTAGAGGACCTGGCAGACCCGTAGGGGATCGGATGTGTGTTATGTACATAGGGCAAAGCCGGTTCCTTACAGGATGGGAGTCAGACATCAGTACCATACTGGTATTTGGCGGTTTGATGGGTGTGTGGGGTCTTTGTCAGACTCCACCTAGCATCATGTATTCCCTACTTTACTGATATTATGGAGTTGGGTGCATTCATCATATGTGTGCATGTCACACACTAGTGGGCATCATATGTACATGTTTATCCTGTGTGTGGGTGAGTGTGTTCATGAGTTTTATAGCTCAAGAACTACAGAACATGATCAATGAAAGGGAACACTGTTTTCCACATATGGCAGGGCAATTATTTAAATGAACTGACAAGGGTTGGATGGCATGGATAAGACCTATGAGAGTTCAAGGCATACCGAATCCAGGCATGACAAAGTAGGTGGCAGACAGAATTCTGGCAAAACTAAGTAGGTAGCTTGATGTCCAACTTACTGGAGAAGAGCAACTGAGCGGAGACACTTTTCACTAAGCAACATGCTCTAGTGGAGATCAAACATCCTTTGACTTACAGCCAGTACGAATTAAACCATTCATCAAATGAAACCTAATTTTCTCTGATTTTGAGTATACATTTGTGTCCCTTCCTGATTAATCTACTCTTTATCCTCTTAAGTCCCAATACCTCACGCTAATATCGGTCACATCTTTCCATTTGACATGGTTTTCCCTCAAGCTTCATACCGCCCCGAGATCATAAAACTTTTTGTCCCCTCTCCACTGCTTCCTTGACAGCCATCTTGTCCTTTACCACACCATGCATCCCCAGTCCTGTACTCTCCAAGGGGAAAAGACCATAAATCCTTCTTTGTTTTGAGGCATGTATTTCTGTGATGCCCCATCCACCAAACACAATCCATCATTGACCAAATAACACAACATGTTAAAAAATTTTTATTCTTTGAGAAAGAATAATCCATTGGAAAAGATACCAGGATTCATAGAAGACCTGAGGTATCTCTGAAAAAACACATTCCCAAAGAGAGCATTAAGTCTGCCCCTCAAAATTTGAGAATTTCACTTTAACAGATCTTCACCAAATCATAGACATAGATATGGAAGTCATTATCAAACTTGATGAAATACACAGAAGGTTTGTTGGGAACTTGGCAAATAATTTTACCTATCTTTTGGGTTCCATCTTTTTTGTTGTACTGCACTCTTTAGCCCTCCAAGGAATCCCTGCCTAATTCCAAAGTCACCTCTACTGGAGGACATTCAGGCGTGATGTGGAGGTCGCCTTCAATGGAATCATCATGAAGGTAGTAAAGGTACAGGACCGGATCATTCTCGTTGACAATGTAGAAACAGGTCGTTATGGTCTGCACCTCATCTGGGACCACGCCACTCCACTCTTCCTTAGAGCCTGGCATGATGTGGAGGTTGCCTTCCAGGTAGTCATCCAGGAGGTGGTAAATGTACAAGACCGGATCTTTCTTGTAGGTAATATAAAACCAGGTCTTCATGATTGGCACCTCTTCTAGGACCATCCCGTTCCAGTCATTCTTAGAGCCATTTGTGCCCATGAATGTATGTTTCACTGCTCTGCCAACTATGGTGTTTGAGAGATGAGTGTCTGTCACCTGAGGAAATGGCACATTATTAGGCAGGATCTTCAGGTTTAAAATCCTTTCATCACTATGAAGCTCCAAGCCATAGACACAATCAATCCCATCATATTTCAACAAATAGAGAGAGGGATATGTTGGCAGTTGATCTAGAATGATGGCTTTCCAATGGGTGACTGGTTCATTGGCTTCCTTCCAGCCATGAGAAATTCTGCGGCCAACAATATTCTCCAGGGCCTCAAAAGGCTTACTAAGTTTTTGCTTCTGGAGCGATGGCCCATTCTTCTTCTGGAGATGTGGCATGCCACTCAACTAAGAGGCATCTTCATCATGGCGGGAGACTTTCTGAGATAGGCCACAGCACTCCTGTTCCACTGTCTCTTGGCTCTGTTTCTGTGCTTGGGCTTCATAGCTGCCAATCTCTGCATAAGAAGAACTCTTCGGTTTAAATCAGACACAAAGTGGTTTCCTCCACCATAAGTGCCTGCAAGGATAAGAAGGTGAGGATGTGAGGTCAAGGCTCTTTTTAGGAATAACTTTGGAGCAGGTGAAAAAGGCAGGGCTGAATAGATTTGGATACCTAAATGGAATATGTTCTTAAGAAATTAATAGGAAAATTATCAAACTCTTGTCTACAGCTCAGTATATGTGTATCAGAGACATATTCCTGTTGCAAAATGCAATTGACCTCTACTGAGAAACCTACTTCCTGACTTACTATATCAATGAGAGAGGAAGCTATGCCTATACCTAAAGTGAGAAAGAAATATCTGAACAGAAGGCAAACAATTCAAAGAGCAGCCACTCCTCTCCTTACCACTCAAGCTACTGGTTAGTTGGCTGATCTATAACCACCTGCCCAAGGTCATGGCACCCCGGTCCACTTGCTCTCTCTATTGTGTCTCCTGATCCAGATCCAGGTTGATTACATAAAGATATTCTGTATCTTCATTAGAGAAGTGAGTACTGTGAGTCAAACTGCCAAAAGAAAGAAACATTAATCTGTGCAACAGCACCTATTAGAAATAATTATCTTTTAAAACACATATGGACAAAGAGGATTTTTGCCATTTAAGTGGACTGAGAAATTGGACATTTTTAGCAAAGATAGAGTGGGGAGAAGACCTGACATTAACCGTCCCCCAGCTATCAAATATAGGAGCTGTTAACGACATAAATTTTGGACCCAGAGCAGATTTGAAAGAAACCTTTCTTTGACTACAGAGGTCCTAGTTGCTTCCTAAACATATTTACCAAAAGAAAATATCTTGGCTCTCTAGATTCCAACTTCTGGAAATTCGGTTGAACAGATGTGGAGCCCAAGAGCTGAACTGACCTCCTCAGCCAGCGTGAAGATAGTAAGCCCACCTTCACAGAAGACCAGTGCTTCATGTGGAACAGAGTTGCCACCCCCAACCAAAGCTTTGTGACATCATCAAGGCTCTACTTATGTCATAAAACTCCTCCTAGCCAGGTTTCTTCCCTACTAACCCCCAGAAATATCCAGCATACAGGTCCTAAAATGCTGCTCATACAGCCCCAGGAAGACCCAAAATAAAAACTCCAATCTTCTTCCCAATTACTTGAGTCATATTTTCCAAGTAACTCAACCCCTTTATGTGTTATTTTTTTCTGTAAAATAATTTTTGGTCTGAGTCAACAACTCACATGAATGTTTTTTTTCCTAGCTCCAATGTCCTCATTGGTTATTTTCTATTGATTTTTCCATTACTTCATAATAATAATTATCAAACTTTCCACTTCTCTTCCTCCTCCCACATTCTTCTTGCTCCGCAAATAAACCTCTCCACTCAAACACCAGTCCAAATAGAGGGCAGGGTGCTTTGAGCTGTGGGAAGTCCAAGCCCACCCTTCATCCATCCAGATTTAGCAAGGTATGCATCCACAAAAAATATGATCACAAAAAGCCAGTGTATGATATGCACACAATTGCAAGTGCCATTATCTTTGGCTTCTCCGTCTGCCCCAATTGTCAGCCACATTCAGAGCTTCCAGTTTGATCCCATGTTCTTTCATTCCCAGGTCACTGGATTAGTTGAAATCCCCTTAGTTCAGGCACAGTGTCTCATAGTGTGGACCAAGCCCTTATATTCCTGACATCCTTGCTCTTTTTCTCCATCCATCTGCTCTTCCACTGGAGCTTGGAAGCTCCATCTAGGTTTCTGATTTTGACCCTGACTTGATCTCCATCATTTGCCAAACAAAAGTTCCATGGTGGTTTTCAAGATAGTCAGTCATCAGTCTGACTATGGGACAAGGCACACATAGTTCCTAGGGACATGTCACAGTGCGGTCAACTTCTCCTCCATGCTTAAGGACCTAGAGAGTGTCACCCTATGGCCTTCTGAGAACCACTCGAGAGATATCGATCGTGACATCCCCAGAATGGCCCCATTAATTGAGATATCATCAGTGTATGTGCATTAACTTGTGTGTATATGTGTGTGTGTACTTAAATCACAATAACAAATGGATTGTAATATTGAAGTTTCTTCTCATCTTGAGAAGAATATTTGCTACAGAAACACTCTCACAGTAATAGTGAGAGTGTAAACTATCTAAGAAAGGAGAAATAACTGGAGGAATCCCCCAGGAGTTAGGCTCAGTGTCCCAGGAATTACGCCCAAGGAAAGTCAATGAACTCAGTGATGGAAGATAAAACCCAGCCTAAATAAAACCCTAAATCATTTAGGTGGAACATGAGATACTCTTACAACAGTTACAAGAGGTCTAAAATGCCTGGACTGGAACATAAGTGGAACACAATGACGTGGAGCTGAGAGTGCATGGCAAAACTGATTGGATCTGGCAAAAATTATGTAAGCATACCAAGGAAACCACCAGTGGGACAAAACCCTAAGAAATCTGTATGACAACATATCATGTTGAACATAATGAGATTTATAGACAAAGGAAAGATCTCAATTATGTCACTGTCACACAGGTGATGATGAACCAGTTCCATCGTAGAGTGACTCCCTGCTGTCTTTAAGATAACCTGTCAATTCTGTCTAGTCAGTTACAAGGAAATTTGCATTAATTGCACAGATTAACTACAGCATCATTTACTGCACAATCAAAGGCAAGGCAAAGAAATCATAGACATGTTGTTGAATGCTGATTATGTTATTGGGAGTTTTGATGGTTTTTTTTTCTTAAAGGGAAATCATCGGTGACTCTCATGCATGAAGCAGATCCTTTCTCTGTGATGTTTCCTGAATAGCCACTGAGATACCAGCCCATTGAGTTGTGGTCTCTCTCTCTTTTAAAAAGCAACTTCTACCTTCAGCTTGATCTCTTGCTTGAGCTTCCCTTCCGGCTACTAGGCTCCTTTTCTGATCCTGCAGAGGGCTTTTGTCAGGGATTGTGATCTCTAAGTTTTTCCCCTTTCAAGAACTAATCATTCTATTAATCACAATTCTAAACTGCTGTGGGAGTTTGTTTGTGACTGATGCCTTCACATGTGATACAAGCGACCTGTGTGTATAGGGTCTTCTCTCTGTTCATGTGGGGAAGGCATGGCAGCAGGAGTAGATGGCTGCTCATTCTCTGTAAGGAAATCAGTAAACAGTGGGGACCAAGTACAAGGATGTCCTGAAATATTAAGTCTTGTCCTTTCAAGGCCCCAAAGCCTCCAGCTAGGTTCAGGGTCACGACAATCGCCAAAACACACCGAGCATGAAGTATTCAGAACCAGAAGCCTGTGTGTGCCATATCACATAAATTCATCGTGAGTACACCAATCTGTTTTTTTTTTTATTCTAAATTATTTTGTCCCATTAGAACGATCTATATTACCAATTAACCAAATTTGCTGCATCTTTGGTGTCCTAGAATTGCTTTAAATTGTTGCTGGGACAGTCTTACAAACCTTCCTGTGCTGTTATGAGACCTTAAGGGGACAGCACTTATTTCAGAAATCAAAGGCAGTTGGGTTCAATCCTATGGTTAGCTGTTAGCTATACACTGGAAGGATGGATTTGACTAAGAAAGGGAGACAACATACATGGAGGCAGGTAAACTTTCCTTTGCAAAATGACCCATTTTGAGGCCTTACTTCAGGCTCTTCTCTTCTCCTAATCTTGGTTTTTTTATTAGTTTAGGAGAAGAATTAAAACTCCATTTACAGTATCTGTGAACCTGAATGAGTTAAGTATGTGTGACCAACTTGATGTCTGCCTGTCTGTCAACAGGGCCAGAGTTCAGGGGCATCTGATGCATAGCACAGGAATGTCAGCCATCAATCTCTGGTCCACCCAACTCTACAGCATTAGAGTTGTCATGGTTGCTCATCTGATCTTCCTCATATGATCTCCATCCACAGAGATGTCAGAAAAATCCTCCCCTGAGAGTGCAAGTTCTTTACAAATGAAAGATTATACAACAGAAGACACATGGGAGATTTATATGGGCAAGCTGTTGAAAGGATAAAGTGACAGAAGAAGTTTATTGCTTAATTAAAGAAAGAATCCGCATCAGCTGATAGGTTAGAACATAGGTAGGTGGAGTAAACAAAATAGAATGCCGGGAGGAAGAGGTAGTGAGCTCAGAGAAGCCATGTTCCCCTCTCCCCGGCAGATGCCATAGCTCTGCTCTCTGAGGCAGATGTCGATGCAGCCAGCCACCATGTCAGACATGCTGAATTTTTCCTGGTAAGTGCACCTCTGTATACTACACTGATTATTAGAAATGGGTTAAAATGCTGAATCTAATGGGCCAGCAGTGTTTAAAAGAATACAGTTTTGTGTATTTATTTCAGGCATAACCTTGATGCGGCCGTGGTGCTGGGGACACAGCCTCGCTGCCCAACTAACTACAGAATGATCTTGCAGCCTTGTGGACAACTGAATCCACTGAAAGCCTAGAAAGCTTGGGAAAGAGTAAAGCATGTTTTCTTGTTAGCAGCGATTTCTCGGTCTGCTCTGCTTGCTAGAAGAAAGCAAGGGCTCTGATCTAAAAGAGGCTTGCTGACTCAGCTTCAGCTGCAAAACCCTGCAGCCCTTAAGAGGTCCTGCCACAAAACATTTAAATGGTGTTGATAAAAGCCAACTGAATGCTTGTATGTTTTCAGCAGTAGCAGGAAAAAAAAACTGTGTTGTTTTAAAATGCCGGCTTTCTGGGCCATCCTGCCTGGGCAAACACTGACTGTTTGAGGAAGGAGGGCCAGCTACAGAAAGAGGGCTTGAGTGTTGTCTGTTGCAGCCTCTTTGATGGCAAGGACCTTGAAACACTGTAGACTTGTGGCACTGAATGCGGCTCTGTTCGGTACCTCAGCCACAAGGTTGGAATGGCAGAAAGCTAAGGAATGGGCTACATCTGGCCAGCAAAGCCACGGCTTTAGTCCTACTGAGATTGCTTGCTAAATGAAAGACTCATGTGGTCAGAAAAACAGAGAGAGAAATAGAGTAAAGAGAGATTCAAAGACAAAGGAAATTTTTAAATGATTTACAGTGTGTTAAAAATATGTGCATGCTAAAATTTGAAGTTCTTAAAGTTAAAAAAAGGAAGAGAGTTGTTGGGTGTGGTAGTACACACCTGTAAACCCAACACATGGGAGGCAGAGGGAGATTGACCTTTGTACCTTCAAGGTGAGGTAGCACACACCTTTAATCCCAGTGCCTTGAAGGCAGAGACAAACAGATCTTTGTGAGTTCAATGTGTAGTAGCATACACCTTTAATCCCAATGCCTGAAAGGCAGAGAGAGGCAGATCTCAGAGACTTCAAGGACAGACAGGTATACAGAGTTATTCCATGTCAAAGATACAGAGAACCAGTCTCAAAAGGCAAAAAATAAAAAGGAAAAATAAACAAAATAGAGGTTAAATTGAAGCGCACAAAGATGGAAAATTCACAGCGAATTTTGATATTGTATGCTATTATGCTCTTTTTGAATCATTTGAATTTTGAGGCAGTAGCAAAGCTGCTAAAAGATGTTTCTTTATAAAAGCTGCTGAAATAATCCAACATAGATATTTTGAAAATGCCTTGACTTTGAAATTTGGATCTAAGGACATGATGCTTTGGAAAGGAGTTTCTATTTTGTTTTCACGGAGGGTGATAGTCTGTGGATGGCTCTATCCTAATATGGTAGGATGGACCATGCCCTATTTAAAGGTTGCTGTGAACACCTTTAAAAAATTGCTTCACTCAACTGCCAACTGAGATAAATCAATAATGATGCCACCATTCAGCAGGAAGCATTTTGGAGAGAAAAAACTGCACCCACGTTCCCAAATATGGCTTATAAACGTTCTTTTACATTTAAAGTGGGATGTGATATAGATATGAATATTTGCATTAGTATAGATTTTGCTTAACTGATAGAGATTTTAGGTCAATTTTGTTATATGTATATGCATTTTTGATCTTTATTAAGGTATTGTGATTGTGTAGTTCATTTAAAAATATAATGTATATAGGTTATTAATGGATAATCATTAATAATAGTCAAGTTTGTAGTCATGTTAGTTAGATTTTCTAGCTACATAGATATATATATTTCAGTCAGATAGGCATTATTCATATCTCTCTAGACTACAAAATAGGCTATTTAATGTTTTAGTACCTTAGGGTTTTTCATGACAGTGAGACACTCTACTCTTGGCAGCACATATCTACTTCAGTAAGAATATAGACATCAAAGAGGATCCTTATGGAGTTTGATAGCCATTTGGGGAAGAAACTGCTCTTGCCTGGATTGTTGCATAAACTGTACACAGAAATCACTCAGAGAGAGGACTACTGAACTTGCCTAAAGGTGAGATGATCTTTTCGTGTTCCTGATTCAGGAAACGGTCAGCAAAACATTCATCAAGACAAGCAGATAGTGACTGCCTTTGAAATTTCCTGCATCATGGAAATGTCTGCTGGAAACTATGGGCCTGTAGGCTGAGGATGGAAACACCAACGGTACAGAGGAACTTTGGGTGACTGTCCAGGCAGCGAGATGTCTCTGTCATTTCTAGAGTTTGAAAATGGCTTACTTTTTGTTTGCTTAGGTAATACTGTATTATCCTGGAGTCTCTGATGGAGTTGAAGAAGAGATAGATAGTTATAGTTTTCCATTGTTATGATAAAAGATAAAATAGATATAAATATTGTAACTGTAATTCTTGCTTGATAACTGTTTTGTTATATGTAATTTTGCTATGTTAAAGATAAAGATTCCGTTCTTGTTTAAACAGAAATAGTAGTAATGATGGAGTATAGGTCATTGGTTAATTAAATAAAGAAACTGTTTGGCCTGAAAGGTTAGAACATAGGTGGGTGGAATAAACATAAGAGAATGCTGGGAGGAATAGGAATTGAGCTTAGAGATGCCATGCACCTCTCCCATGGGCAGAAATGGTAGCTCTGCACTCTGAGGCAGATGGCGATACAGCCAGCCACCAGGTCAGACATGATAAATCTTTCCTTCTAAGCGCACCTCGTGCTGCAACATACATTATTAGACATGGGTTAAGAGGCTGAAAATAATGGGGCAGGCAGTGTTGAAATGAATAGTTTTGTGTTGTTATTTCGGAGCATAACCTTACAAGGCGGCCCCATGGGGATGCAGCCCTGCTGCTCAAATTTCTACAATCAAGGGGGAAATGGAATAAGGAAGAAAGAAGAGAGAGAGACAAGGAAGAATGGATGAATTCAATCATTCCTTGGAAAAATGAGTGAACCAATGAATGAGGAGACCTAGTAGGAACAAATGTGCTGCATTCCCTCAGAGAGTCAGGTCAAATTAAGGATTGACAAGGTTTTCCACTAAGGAGGAGGCTTATTCCATTTTACCTTCTTTGTGCTCCAGGCCCACGCACAAGAGTGATGATGAGGACAGGGAGAAGAAGAGGAGAGGGTGTACCAGAATTCCCTGGTACAATTTCTCACCCAAATTGTAGCCAAATCACCTGACCTGGGACAGATGATCTACATGCTGGACCCTAACTCCCAGTTTGACAACTCTAACATTTTAACCAAGTTTGTGAAGATGAAGGAACCAAAAATAGCCCAGTTACAGGATGGCAGGTTCCTTCCAGGATGGGAGTCAGACATCAGTACCATACTGGTATTTGGCGGTTTGATGGGTGTGTGGGGTCTTTGCCAGACTCCACCTAGCATCATGGATTCCCTACTTTACTGATATTATGGAGTTCGGTGCATTCATCATATGTGTGCATGTCTCACACTAGTGGGCATCATATGTACATGTTTATCCTCTGTGTGGGTGAGTGTGTTCATGTGTTTTATACCCCAAGTACTACAGAACATGATCAATGAAAGGGAACACTGTTTTCCAGGTATGGCAGGGCAATTATTTAAATGAACTGACAAGGGTTGAATGGCATGGATAAGACCTATGAGAGTTCAAGGCATACCGAATCCAGGCGTGACAAAGTATGTGGCAGACAGAATTATGGCAAAACTAAGTAGGTAGCTTGTTGTCCAACTTACTGGAGAAGAGCAACTGAGCAAAGACACTTTTCACTAAGCAACATGCTCTAGTGGAGATCAAACATCCTTTGACTTACAGCCAGTACGAATTAAACCAGTCACCAAATGAAACCTAATTTTCTCTGATTTTGAGTATACATTTGTGTCCCTTCCTGATTAATCTACTCTTTATCCTCTTAAGTCCCAATACCTCACGCTGATATCGGTAACACCTTTCCATTTGACATGGTTTTCCCTCAAGCTTCATACCGCCCCGAGATCATACAACTTTTTGTCCCCTCTTCACTGCTTACTTGAGAGCCATCTTGTCCTTTACCACATCACGCATCCCCAGTCCTTTACTCTCCAAGCGGAAAAGACCATAAATCCTGCTTTGTTTTGAGGCATGTATTTCTGTGATGCCCGATCCACCAAACACAATCCATCATTGACCAAATAACACAACATGTTATCAAATTTTTATTCTTTGAGAAAGAATAATCCATTGGAAAAGATACCAGGATTCATAGAAGACCTGAGGTATCTCTGAAAAAACACATTCCCAAAGAGAGAATTAAGTCTGCCCCTCAAAATATGAGAATTTCACTTTAAAAGATCTTCACCAAATCATAGACATAGATATGGAAGTCATTATCAAACTTGATGAAATACACAGACGGTTTGTTGGGAACTTGGCAAATAATTTTACCTATCTCTTGGGTTCCATCTTTTTTGTTGTACTGCACTCTTTTGCCCTCCAAGGAATCCCTGCCTAATTCCAAAGTCACCTCTACTGGAGGACATTCAGGCGTGATGTGGAGGTTGCCTTCAATGGAATCATCATGATGGTGGTAAAGGTACAGGTCCGGATCATTCTCGTTGACAATGTAGAAACAGGTCGTTATGGTCTGCACCTCACCTGGGACCACGCCACTCCACTCTTCCTTAGAGCCTGGCATGATGTGGAGGTTGCCTTCCAGGTAGTCATCCAGGAGGTGGTAAATGTACAAGACCGGATCTTTCTTGTAGGTAATATAAAACCAGGTCTTCATGATTGGCACCTCTTCTAGGACCATCCCATTCCAGTCATTCTTAGAGCCATTTGTGCTCATGAATGTATGTTTCACTGCTCTGCCAACTATGGTGTTTGAGAGATGAGTGTCTGTCACCTGAGGAAATGGCACATTATTAGGCAGGATCTTCAGGTTTAAAATCCTTTCATCACTATGAAGCTCCAAGACATACACACAATCAATCCCATCATATTTCAACAAATAGAGAGAGGGATATGTTGGCAGTTGATCTAGAATGATGGCTTTCCAATGGGTGACTGGTTCATTGGCTTCCTTCCAGCCATGAGAAATTCTGTGGCCAACAATATTCTCCAGGGCCTCAAAAGGCTTACTAAGTTTTTGCTTCTGGAGCGATGGCCCATTCTTCTTCTGAAGATGTGGCATGGAACTCATACTGAGAGGCATCTTCATCATGGCGGGAGACTTTCTGAGATAGGCCACAGCACTCCTGTTCCACTGTCTCTTGGCTCTGTTTCTGTGCTTGGGCTTCATAGCTGCCAATCTCTGCATAGGAAGAACTCTTCAGTTTAAATCAGACACAAAGTGGTTTCCTCCACCATAAGTGCCTACAAGGATAAGAAGGTGAGGATGTGAGGTCAAGGCTCTTTTTTAGGAATAACTTGGAGCAGGTGAAAAAGGGAGGGTTGAATAGATTTGGATACCTAAATGGAATATGTTCTTAAGAAATTAATAGGTCAATTATCAAACTCTTGTCTACAGCTCAGTATATGTGTATCAGAGACATATTCCTGCTGCAAAATGCAATTGACCTCTACTGAGAAACCTACTTCCTGACTTACTATATCAATGAGAGAGGAAGCTATGCCTATACCTAAAGTGAGAAAGAAATATCTGAACAGATGGCAAAGAATTCAAAGAACAGCCACTCCTCTCCTTACCACTCAAGCTACTGGTTAGTTGGCTGATCTATAACCACCTGCCCAAGGTCATGGCACTCCAGTCCACTGGCTCTCTCTATTGTGTCTCCTGATCCAGATCCAGGTTGATTACATAAAGATATTCTGTATCTTCATTAGAGAAGTGAGTACTGTGAGTCAAACTGCCAAAAGAAAGAAACATTAATCTGTGCAACAGCACCTATTAGAAATAATTATCTTTTAAAACACATATGGACAAAGAGGATCTTTGCCATTTAAGTGGACTGAGGAATTGGACATTTTTAGCAAAGATAGAGTGGGGAGAATACCCGACATTAACCGTCCCCCAGCTATCAAATATAGGAGCTGTTAACGACATAAATTTTGGACCCAGAGCAGATTTGAAAGAAACCTTTCTTTGACTACAGAGGTCCTAGTTGCTTCCTAAACATATTTACCAAAAGAAAATATCTTGGCTCTCTAGATTCCAACTTCTGGAAATTCGGTTGAACATTTGTGGAGCCCAAGAGCTGAACTGACCTCCTCAGCCACCGTGAAGATAGTAAGCCCACCTTTACACAAGACTAGTGCTTCATGAGGAAAAGAGTTGCCACCCCCAACCAAAGCTTTGTGACATCATCAAGGCCCTACTTATATCATAAAACTTCTCCTAGCCAGGTTTCTTTCCTACTAACCCCCAGAAATATCCAGCATACAGGTCCTAAAATGCTGCTCATACAGCCCCATGAAGACCCAAAATAAAAACCCCCGTCTTCTTCCCAATTACTTGAGTCATATTTTCCAAGTAACTCAACCCCTTTATGTTTTTTTTTTTCTGTAAAATAATTTTTGGTCTGAGTCAACAGCTCACATGAAGGTTTTTTTTTTTCCTAGCCCAATGTCCTCATTGGTTATTTTCTATTGATTTTTCCATTACTTCATAATAATAATTATCAAACTTTCCACTTCTCTTCCTCCTCCCACATTCTTCTTGCTCCGCAAATAAACCTCTCCACTCAAACACCAGTCCAAATAGAGGGCAGGGTACTTTGAGCTGTGGGAAGTCCAAGCCCACACTTCATCCATCCAGATTTAGCAAGGTATGCATCCACAAAAAATATGATCACAAAAAGCCAGTGTATGATATGCAGACAATTGCAAGTGCCATTATCTTTGGCTTCTCCGTCTGCCCCAATTGTCAGCCACATTCAGAACTTCCAGTTCGATCCCATGTTCTTTCATTCCCAGGTCACTGGATTAGTTGAATCCCCTTAGTTCAGGCACAGTGTCTCTTAGTGTGGACCAAGCCCTTATATTCCTGACATCCTTGCTCTTTTTCTCCATCCATCTGCTCTTCCACTGGAGCTTGGAAGCTCCATCTAGTTTTCTGATTTTGACCCTGACTTGATCTCCATCATTTGCCAAACAAAAGTTCCATGGTGGTTTTCAAGATAGACAGTCATCAGTCTGACTATGGGACAAGGCACACATAGTTCCTAGGGACATGTCACAGTGCGGTCAACTTCTCCTCCCTGCTTAAGTACCTAGAGAGGGTCACCCTATGGCCTTCTGAGAACCACTCAAGAGATATCGATCTTGACATCCCCAGAATGGCCCCATAAATTGAGATATCATCAGTGTATGTGCATTAACTTGTGTGTGTTTGTGTGTGTATTTAAATCACAATAACAAATGGATTGTAATATTGAAGTTTCTTCTCATCTTGAGAAGAATATTTGCTACAGAAACACTCTCACAGTAATAGTGAGAGTGTAAACTATCTAAGAAAGGAGAAATAACTGGAGGAATCCCCCAGGAGTTAGGCTCAGTGTCCCAGGAATTTCATCCAAGGAAAGTCAATGAACTCAGTGATGGAAGATAAAACCCAGTCTAAATAAAATCCTAAATCATTTAGGTGGATCATGAAATAATCTTACAACAGTTACAAGAGGTCTAAAATGCCTGGACTGGAACATAAGGGGAACACAATGACGTGGAGCTGAGAGTGCATGGCAAAACTGATTGGATCTGGCAAAAATTATGTAAGCATACCAAGGAAACCACCAGTGGGACAAAACCCTAAGAAATCTGTATGACAACATATCATGTTGAACATAATGAGATTTATAGACAAAGGAAAGATCTTAATTATGTCACTGTCACACAGGTGATGATGAACCAGTTCCATCGTAGAGTGACTCCCTGCTGTGTTTAAGATAACCTGTCAATTCTGTCTAGTCAGTTACAAGGAAATTTGCATAATTGCACAGATTAACTATCAGCATCATTTACTGCACAATCAAAGGCAAGGCAAAGAAATCATAGACATGTTGTTGAATGCTGATGATGTTATTGGGAGTTTTGATGGGGTTTTTTCTTAAAGGGAAATCATCGGTGACTCTCATGCATGAAGCAGATCCTTTCTCTGTGATGGTTCCTGAATATTCACTGAGATACCAGCCCATTGAGTTGTGGTCTCTCTCTCTTTTAAAAAGCAACTTCTACCTTCAGCTTGATCTCTTGCTTGAGCTTCCCTTCCGGCTACTAGGCTCCTTTTCTGATCCTGCAGAGGGCTTTTGTAAAAGATTGTGATCACTAAGTTTTTCCCCTTTCAAGAACTAATCATTCTATTAATCACAATTCTAAACTGCTGTGGGAGTTTGTTTGTGACTTATGCCTTCACATGTGATACAAGCGACCTGTGAGTATAGGGTGTTCTCTCTGTTCATGCGGGGAAGGCATGGCAGCAGTAGTAGATGGCTGCTCATTCTCAGTATGGAAATCAGTAAACAGTGGGCACCAAGTACAAGGATGTCCTGAAATATTAAGTCTTGTCCTTTCAAGGCCCCAAAGCCTCCAGCCAGGTTCAGGGTCACGACAATCTCCAAAACCCACCGAGCATGAAGTATTCAGAACCAGAAGCCTGTGTGTGCCATATCACATAAATTCATCGTGAGTACACCAATCTGTTTTTTTTTTAATGCTACATTATTTTGTCCCATCAGAACGATCTATATTACCAATTAACCAAATTTGCTGCATCTTTGGTGTCCTAGAATTGCTTTAAATTGTTGCTGGCACAGTCTTACAAACCTTCCTGTGCTGTTTTGAGACCTTAAGGGGACAGCACTTATTTCAGAAATCAAAGGCAGTTGGGTTCAATCCTATGGTTAGCTGTTAGCTAGACACTGGAAGGATGGATTTGACTAGGAAAGGGAGACAGCATACCAATAGGCAGGTAACCTTTCCTTTGCAAAATGACCCATTTTGAGGCCTTACTTCAGGCTCTTCTCTTCTCCTAATCTTGGTTTTTTTATTAGTTTAGGAGAAGAATTAAAACTCCATTACAGTATCTGTGAACCTGAAAGAGTTAAGTATGTGTGACCAACTTGATGTCTGCCTGTCTGTCAACAGGGCCAGAGTTCAGGGGCATCTGATGCATAGCACAGGAATGTCAGCCATCAATCTCTGGTCCACCTAACTCTACAGCATTAGAGTTGTCATGGTTGCTCATCTGATCTTCCTCATATGATCTCCATCCACAGAGATGTCAGAAAAATCCTCCCCTGAGAGTGCAAGTTCTTTACAAATGAAAGATTATACAACAGAAGACACATGGGAGATTTATATGGGCAAGCTGTTGAAAGGATAACGTGACAGAAGAAGTTTATTTATTAATTAAAGAAAGAATCCGCTTCAGCTGATAGGTTAGAACATAGGTAGGTGGAGTAAACAAAATAGAATGCCGGAAGGAAGAGGTAGTGAGCTCAGAGAAGCCATGCTCCCCTCTCCCCGACAGATGCCATAGCTCTGCTCTCTGAGGCAGATGTCGATGCAGCCAGCCACCATGTCAGACATGCTGAATTTTTCCTGGTAAGTGCACCTCGTTATACTACACTGATTATTAGAATTGGGTTAAAATGCTGAATCTAATGGGCCAGCAGTGTTTAAAAGAATACAGTTTTGTGTATTTATTTCAGGCATAACCTTCATGCGGCCGTGGTGCTGGGGACACAGCCTCGCTGCTCAAATAACTACAGAATGGCTTGCAGCCTTGTGGACAACTGAAACCACAAAAAGGCTGACATAGCTTGGGAAAGAATAAAGCATGTTTTCTTGGTAGCAGCGATTTCTCGGTCTGCTCTGCTTGCTAGAAGAAAGCAAGGGCTCTCATCTAAAAGAGGCTTGCTGACTCAGCTTCAGCTGCAAAACCCTGCAGCCCTTAAGAGGTCCTGCCACACAACATTTAAATGGTGTTGATAAAAGCCAACTGAATGCTTGTATGTTTTCAGCAGTAGCAGGAAAAAAAAACTGTGTTGTTTTAAAATGCCGGCTTTCTGGGCCATCCTGCCTGGGCAAAATCTGACTGTTTGAGGAAGGAGGGCCAGCTACAGAAAGAGGGCTTGAGTGTTGTCTGTTGCAGCCTCTTTGATGGCAAGGACCTTGAAACACTGTAGACTTGTGGCACTGAATGCGGCTCTGTTCGGTACCTCAGCCACAAGGTTGGAATGGCAGAAAGCTAAGGAATGGGCTACATCTGGCCAGCAAACCCAAGGCTTTAGTCCTACTGAGATTGCTTGGTAAATGAAAGACTTATGTGGTCAGAAAAACAGAGAGAGAAATAGAGTAAAGAGAGATTCAAAGACAAAGAAAATTTTTAAATGATTTACAGTGTGTTAAAAATATGTGCAGGCTAAAATTTGAAGTTCTTAAAGTTAAAAAAAGGAAGAGAGTTGTTGGGTGTGGTAGTACACACGTGTAAACCCAACACATGGGAGGCAGAGGGAGATTGACCTCTGTACCTTCAAGGTGAGGTAGCACACGCCTTTAATCCCAGTGCCTTGAAGGCAGAGACAAACAGATCTTTGTGAGTTCAATGTGTAGTAGCATACACCTCTAATCCCAATGCCTGAAAGGCAGAGAGAGGCAGATCTCTGAGACTTCAAGGACAGACAGGTATACAGAGTTATTCCAGGTCAAAGATACAGAGAACCTGTCTCAAAAGGCAAAAAATAAAAAGGAAAAATAAACAAAATAGAGGTTAAATTGAAGCGCACAAAGATGGAAAATTCACAGCGAATTTTGATATTGTATGCTATTATGCTCTTTTTGAATCATTTGAATTTTGAGGCAGTAGCAATAGCTGCTCAAAGATGTTTCTTTATAAAAGCTGCTGAAATAATCCAACATAGATATTTTGAAAATGCCTTGACTTTGAAATTTGGATCTAAGGACATGATGCTTTGGAAAGGAATTTCTATTTTGTTTTCACAGAGGGTGATAATCTGTGGATGCCTCTATCCTAATATGGTAGGATGGACCACGCCCTACTTAAAGGTTGCTGTGAACACCTTCAAAAAATTGCTTCGCTCAACTGCCAACTGTGATAAATCAATAATGATGCCACCATTCAGCAGGAAGCATTTTGGAGAGAAAAAACTGCACCCACGTTCCCAAATATGGCTTATAAACGTTCTTTTACATTTAAAGTGGGATGTGATATAGATATGAATATTTGCATTAGTATAGATTTTGCTTTACTGATAGAGATTTTAGGTCAATTTTTTTATATGTACATGCATTTTTGATCTTCATTAAGGTATTGTGATTGTGTAGTTCATTTAAAAATATAATGTATATAGGTTATTAATGGATAATCATTAATAATAGTCAAGTTTGTAGTCATGTTAGTTAGATTTTCTAGCTACATAGATATATATATTTCAGTCAGATAGGCATTATTCATATCTCTCTAGACTACAAAATAGGCTATTTAATGTTTTAGTACCTTAGGGTTTTTCATGACAGTGAGACACTCTACTCTTGGCAGCACATATCTACTTAGGAAGAAGATGGGCATCAAAGAGGATCCTTATGGAGTTTGATAGCCATTTGGGGAAGAAACTGCTCTTGCCTGGATTGTTGCATAAACTGTACACAGAAAACACTCAGAGAGAGGACTACTGAACTTGCCTAAAGGTGAGATGATCTTTTCGTGTTCCTGATTCAGGAAACGGTCAGCAAAACATTCTTCAAGACAAGCAGATAGTGACTGCCTTTGAAATTTCCTGCTTCATGGAAATGTCTGCTGGAAACTATGGGCCTGTAGGCTGAGGATGGAAACACCAACGGTACAGAGGAACTTTGGGTGACTGTCCAGGCAGCGAGATGTCTCTGTCATTTCTAGAGTTTGAAAATGGCTTACTTTTTGTTTGCTTAGGTAATACTGTATTATCCTGGAGTCTCTGATGGAGTTGAAGAATAGATAGACAGTTATAGTTTTCCATTGTTATGATAAAAGATAAAATAGATATAAATATTGTAACTGTAATTCTTGCTTGATAACTGTTTTGTTATATGTAATTTTGCTATGTTAAAATTAAAGATTCCGTTCTTGTTTAAACAGAAATAGGAGTAATGGTGGAGTATAGGTCATTGGTTAATTAAATAAAGAAACTGTTTGGCCTGAAAGGTTAGAACATAGGTGGGTGGAATAAACATAAGAGAATGCTGGGAGGAATAGGAATTGAGCTTAGAGATGCCATGCATCTCTCCCATGGGCAGAAATGGTAGCTCTGCACTCTGAGGCAGATGGCGATACAGCCAGCCACCAGGTCAGACATGCTAAATCTTTCCTTCTAAGCGCACCTCGTGCTGCAACATACATTATTAGACATGGGTTAAGAGGCTGAAAATAATGGGGCAGGCAGTGTTTAAATGAATAATTTTGTGTCGTTGTTTCGGAGCATAACCTTTCAAGGCGGCCCCATGGGGATGCAGCCCTGCTGCTCAAATTTCTACAATCAAGGGGGAAATGGAAGAATGGAAGAAAGAAGAGAGAGAGACAAGGAAGAATGGATGAATTCAATCATTCCTTGGAAAAATGAGTGAACCAATGAATGAGGAGACCTAGTAGGAAAAAATGTGCTGCATTCCCTCAGAGAGTCAGGTCAAATTAAGGATTGACAAGGTTTTCCACTAAGGAGGAGGCTTATTCCATTTTACCTTCTTTGTGCTCCAGGCCCACCCACAAGAGTGATGATGAGGACAGGGAGAAGAAGAGGAGAGGGTGTACCAGAATTCCCTGGTACAATTTCTCACCCAAATTGTAGCCAAATCACATGACCTGGGACAGCTGATCTACATGCTGGACCCTAACTCCCAGTTTGACAACTCTAACATTTTAACCAAGTTTGTGAAGATGAAGGAACCAAAAATAGCCCAGTTACAGGATGGCAGGTTCCTTACAGGATGGGAGTCAGACATCAGTACCATACTGGTATTTGGCGGTTTGATGGGTGTGTGGGGCCTTTGCCAGACTCCACCTAGCATCATGTATTCCCTACTTTACTGATATTATGGAGTTGGGTTTTCAGAAATAATAATAATGCGTCTTCTAGAAATAACAGGAATAGAAGGAATCAGCCTTCAGGTTTATGTAGAAGATGTGGGAAGGGCAGACACTGGACGAATGAATGCAGGTCTACAAGAGATAGACAAGGCAACCTGATACAGATGGGAAACGTGAGAGGGGGGGCCTCTCAGGCCCCCATGGCAAACATGGTTCAGACATTCCCAGTTTCTGCAGAGAACATGCCTCGTCAGGACAATTAGAAAGCCACATGCCTACTGTTACAAGCAATAGTAATCAGAAAGATGAGTTACGTGTGTTTTGGCAAACTTCTATAAATGATCAAAGACCTAAGCTGAGAGAGTGTGTAAATGGCATTTTTATTACTGGCCTACTGGACACAGGTGCTGATGTAAGTATCATTACCCCCAGAATCTTGGCATCCATATTGGCCTCTTCAGAATGTAAATGTTCAGCTCCTGGGAATTGGAACCCTATCTCGAGTAAGGCAGAGCACGAGATGGGTTGAATGTATAGGGCCTGAGGGACAAATAGGAAAATTAAGGCCTTATGTAGCCAATATTGCAATGAATTTATGGGGTCGTGACCTATTACAACAATGGAATACTCAAATTAACATTCCTGCTACTTCTAGAGCCCATATTTCTGAAAGGAATATTAAAAGTTATTACAAAAGGACAAAACCGGCCATTAGGGCTGTGCAGGAACAAGCAATTGATGTCCCTTCAGAAATACCAACAGCCTTGCCTCTAAAATGGTTGACTGAGAAACCAATATGGACAAAGCAATGGCCTTTAGCTGAGGAAAAGCTACAGGCTTTAGAACAGCTGGTACAAGAGCAACTAGATGCTGGACATATAGAAGAATCTACCAGCCCTTGGAATTCTCCTGTATTTGTGGTTAAGAAAAAATCAGGTCAATGGAGAATGGTGACAGATCTCAGGGCCATCAACAAGGTTATTCAACCTATGGGCCCTCTGCAATCTGGAATTCCGTTGCCCTCTTTATTACCAAAAGGATGGCCTCTCATAGTTATTGATTTAAAGGATTGTTTTTTCACTATACCTTTGCAAAAAGAAGATAGAGAAAAATTTGCCTTCACAGTGCCTACTTATAACAATTCTCAACCTTCGAGGAGGTACCACTGGACCGTCCTCCCCCAGGGTATGTTAAATAGCCCCTCCCTGTGCCAATATTTTGTGAACCAACCATTGCAAATAATACGCAAGAAATTTCCCAAATCTATTGTATACCATTACATGGACGACATATTTTTATCTGATTCAAACATAGATACCTTGAACAGACTGTTTGAAGAAATACAGATATTGTTACCTAAATGGGGATTGCAAATTGCTCCTGAAAAGATTCAGAAGGGAGATTCTGTTAATTATTTAGGTTATAGAATAGGTTTGCAAAAAATTAAGACACAGAAGGCACAAATTTGGAGAGATCGCTTACAGACTCTTAATGACTTTCAAAGACTGTTAGGAGACATTTCCAGTTTACGACCAACTATTGGGATAACGCCTGATCTAATAATTCATTTGAACAAGACCTTGGATGGTGATAAAGATTTAAACAGTCCCAGAGAATTAACAGCTGAAGCAGAAAAGGAACTGACAAAATAAAGGCAATGCAGATATCAAAGAATATTTACCAGTTTATTGTTAAACTTACTGAACCAAAGTTCCAGCGTAGCACAGGTAGCGAGGAACAAAAAAGGGGCGAGCCGCCTCTCCGCGCACCCTTTATTGGCAGGGATTCGCCTGAGGCAAACCCCGTCCTCTAAAGGGAGCTGATTTAACCCCTTCATCTCCCCCTTTTGTCTAAATAAGACACAACTAAACCAAATATAACTATAACAATAATAACAAATGATAAATATAACAAACAATATTGAGAGCAAAAGTTTTGCTAAAGAGTAACTACAATTAAATAATCTTCAACTCCATCAAAGATCTGAGAAGGGAGTAAATATTACTTAACAAAAAAGAGATATCCAAAATGTGCAACAAATGACAGAGACAACTGACTGCCTGGGCAATCACCCAAAATCTCGTTTGCAATGTTGAGTCAACCAACTTTGGCTAAGGCCTAACATAACTGACATACCATTCTCAAATGCAAGGAACTTTCTTAGGATTATCCTACCCTGTCTTGGCAAGATAAGACAATCCTGTTTATATCTTAGTCAGTAGTTGAGGTATGGGTTTTTCTTAACCCAAAGGCCAGTTCTGCCAGGAAGACAAGCTCCCAGTGGAGTGTCTTTGGTGCTCAACGTTCTCTCGGGAGTAGAGTGGTGTTGCCAGGAGTAAATTGTGTCTCGATGGCACAGAATTCTAGGTTAGATAAAGGCCATTTTCTACAGCTCTTCAAAGAGGCTGAAGATTATACTATCTATACTGAAAATAATCTCTATGTATCTAAAAGACCTGATTAACCTAAAAATAATATGACAAACATGTAATTCTCAATACCTATCTAATTTGAAAACTAAGGGAATAAACAATTGTGCAATGTATGAAGACAATGATCTTCACCTGTAAACAATGTCATTACTTATCAAATGTAAACAATGTTATTACATAAATAGTACCAGAGGTAGAAATGTACATTGTGATATGATAGATGTATCCATACAATATAAGCATACTCTTATACCAAAATAGAGGTAGGAACACTCACATTCAATATTCAATATATCAATATACAAGAAACAGTACCAACATAATTTTCTAAAAACAGTAAGTCACAAATACCAATCATCCCATCAACCCAGTTAATCCCCCCTTTTTTTTTATCCCTAATTACATACAATATCTCCCCATCCCCTCACTCCTAAACCAACCACTAAAAGATGTCCCTAACCCTGTGGGCAAACTCTGTTGGGAGAGGGGACGTCGTCCTCTTAGATTGCTTCTAGCTGACATGGGGGCGACGTTCTTCTTAGGGGCCCCTGTGAAAGCAAACGATGGTAAAATTCCCAAATTAACCTTTGACTTAAGAAAATTATAACTAGTCTCTGTGTGTTTTGAGAAGGTCCGGCCAGAGCGTTGTCAAAAATGTGCATCATATGAAATTGTCTCTTGCAGTTGGTACCAAAAAACAGGTCTAAAATTAGTGCTTAAAAAAAAATTCATGACGTCATAAAAACCAGATTGAGTTGATGTTGTGGGGCCCCATCTTCATCCTGGAAACTTCAAAAATTACTGTAGGAAAATATGTTGCTTGTTATGGGAAATTTAAACATTAACAACAAGGACTTATACTGACATATAAAGAAAGACACAGATGTGAGGGAAGGCAAAGAAAGTTTATCAAGTATAAAATTATTCTTATTCTGTCCCATTTCATGGCTCCTGACCTGAGACAGAAACTTTGAAATACCTCTTATCAACAGGCTTGGAATTGAAGAAGGACTGAGCCATAGTCCAACTCCAAAACCAGCTCTACACATTTATAAAGAAATGTTCAATAAAACATATAAATATATATATATATATAATCAATACTTACGATATGTATAGAATTTTATTGTTGATGTTTAATGGGTCGTAACTATTTTCCATCCATCAGTAATTAAATATTCAGGGTCCCTCAAATTCTTTGGAGATGAATATTTTCCTGTGGAGATAAGAAAAGAACCCTGCCCCCATCCTATTAGTAATCCTTACCATCTGTACGTCGGTCATCCTTGTGAATGAATTGTTATTTATCTTTTCCAAGTGACTTCCCTTCCTCAAACCGAACCTTTATTAATTTTGACGGTATCCATAATTTTTCCTCACCTGTGGAGATAAGAGCAAAACCCCTTCCCCAACGCAGCACATCTCCTGGCTTCCATTGTGAGGTCAGTACATCCTTGAAATAAACTGGTTGATTTAGTTCAGCAGACTTTTCCATTATCCAATGTCTTTCTGCAGCCGTCGTTCCCTTCTCGTTAGCGTTGAGAAAATTCAAGGTTAACAAAGCATTATGTAACCTATTTCTAGGGGTGTTTTCCACTCCTTTCTGTTTGTTCAACATATCCTTTATAGTTCGATTTGATCTTTCTATGACTGCTTGACCTGTAGGATTGTATGGTATACCTGTAACATGCTTGATATTGTAATGATCAAAAAACCGTTTCATCTTCCTAGAGACATAAGCAGGACCATTATCTGTCTTTATTTGTGTAGGTATACCCATGATAGCCATGACTTCTAATAAATGAGTGATTACTGAATCAGCTTTTTCTGAACTTAAAACAGTTGCCCACTGAAAGCCTGAATAAGTGTCGATGGTGTGATGAACATACTTCAATTTGCCAAATTCTGCAAAGTGGAACACATCCATCTGCCAGATTTCATTTCTATGAGTGCCCTTTGGATTAACTCCTGCTGGCAGTGGCGTTTGGTTATAGAAAGAGCAGGTAGGGCATTTCTTCACAATCTCCTAAGCTTGTTGCCATGTAATAGAAAACTCTTTCTTCAAAACTTTGCTATTAACATGATGTTTTTTATGAAATTCAGAGGCTTGAAGCACACTACCAATCAATAATTAATCAATTTCTGCATTACCTTGTGCTAGAGGACCTGGCAGACCCGTAGGAGATCGGATGTGTGTTATGTACATAGGGCAAAGCCGTTTCCTTACAGGATGGGAGTCAGACATCAGTACCATACTGGTATTTGGCGGTTTGATGGGTGTGTGGGGTCTTTGTCAGACTCCACCTAGCATCATGTATTCCCTACTTTACTGATATTATGGAGTTGGGTGCATTCATCATATGTGTGCATGTCACACACTAGTGGGCATCATATGTACATGTTTATCCTGTGTGTGGGTGAGTGTGTTCATGAGTTTTATAGCCCAAGAACTACAGAACATGATCAATGAAAGGGAACACTGTTTTCCAGATATGGCAGGGCAATTATTTAAATGAACTGACAAGGGTTGGATGGCATGGATAAGACCTATGAGAGTTCAAGGCATACCGAATCCAGGCATGACAAAGTAGGTGGCAGACAGAATTCTGGCAAAACTAAGTAGGTAGCTTGATGTCCAACTTACTGGAGAAGAGCAACTGAGCGGAGACACTTTTCAATTAGCAACATGCTCTAGTGGAGATCAAACATCCTTTGACTTACAGCCAGTACGAATTAAACCATTCATCAAATGAAACCTAATTTTCTCTGATTTTGAGTATACATTTGTGTCCCTTCCTGATTAATCTACTCTTTATCCTCTTAAGTCCCAATACCTCACGCTGATATCGGTCACATCTTTCCATTTGACATGGTTTTCCCTCAAGCTTCATACCGCCCCGAGATCATACAACTTTTTGTCCCCTCTCCACTGCTTCCTTGACAGCCATCTTGTCCTTTACTACACCACGCATCCCCAGTCCTGTACTCTCCAAGGGGAAAAGACCATAAATCCTGCTTTGTTTTGAGGCATGTATTTCTGTGATGCCCCATCCACCAAACACAATCCATCATTGACCAAATAACACAACATGTTAACAAATTTTTATTCTTTGAGAAAGAATAATCCATTGGAAAAGATACCAGCATTCATAGAAGACCTGAGGTATCTCTGAAAAAACACATTCCCAAAGAGAGAATTAAGTCTGCCCCTCAAAATTTGAGAATTTCACTTTAACAGATCTTCACCAAATCATAGACATAGATATGGAAGTCATTATCAAACTTGATGAAATACACAGAAGGTTTGTTGGGAACTTGGCAAATAATTTTACCTATCTCTTGGGTTCCATCTTTTTTGTTGTACTGCACTCTTTAGCCCTCCAAGGAATCCCTGCCTAATTCCAAAGTCACCTCTACTGGAGGACATTCAGGCGTGATGTGGAGGTTGCCTTCAATGGAATCATCATGATGGTGGTAAAGGTACAGGACCGGATCATTCTCGTTGACAATGTTGAAACAGGTCGTTATGGTCTGCACCTCATCTGGGACCACTCCACTCCACTCTTCCTTAGAGCCTGGCATGATGTGGAGGTTGCCTTCCCGGTAGTCATCCAGGAGGTGGTAAATGTACAAGACCAGATTTTTCTTGTAGGTAATATAAAACCAGGTCTTCATGATTGGCACCTCTTCTAGGACCATCCCGTTCCAGTCATTCTTAGAGCCATTTGTGCCCATGAATGTATGTTTCACTGCTCTGCCAACTATGGTGTTTGAGAGATGAGTGTCTGTCACCTGAGGAAATGGCACATTATTAGGCAGGATCTTCAGGTTTAAAATCCTTTCATCACTATGAAGCTCCAAGCCATAGACACAATCAATCCCATCATATTTCAACAAATAGAGAGAGGGATATGTTGGCAGTTGATCTAGAATGATGGCTTTCCAATGGGTGACTGGTTCATTGGCTTCCTTCCAGCCATGAGAAATTCTGCGGCCAACAATATTCTCCAGGGCCTCAAAAGGCTTACTAAGTTTTTGCTTCTGGAGCGATGGCCCATTCTTCTTCTGGAGATGTGGCATGCCACTCAACTAAGAAGCATCTTCATCATGGCGGGAGACTTTCTGAGATAGGCCACAGCACTCCTGTTCCACTGTCTCTTGGCTCTGTTTCTGTGCTTGGGCTTCATAGCTGCCAATCTCTGCATAGGAAGAACTCTTCAGTTTAAATCAGACACAAAGTGGTTTCCTCCACCATAAATGCCTGCAAGGATAAGAAGGTGAGGATGTGAGGTCAAGGCTCTTTTTAGGAATAACTTTGGAGCAGGTGAAAAAGGCAGGGCTGAATAGATTTGGATACCTAAATGTAATATGTTCTTAAGAAATTAATAGGAAAATTATCAAACTCTTGTCTACAGCTCAGTATATGTGTATCAGAGACATATTCCTGTTGCAAAATGCAATTGACCTCTACTGAGAAACCTACTTCCTGACTTACTACATCAATGAGAGAGGAAGCTATGCCTATACCTAAAGTGAGAAAGAAATATCTGAACAGATGGCAAATAATTCAAAGAACAGCCACTCCTCTCCTTACCACTCAAGCTACTGGTTAGTTGGCTGATCTATAACCACCTGCCCAAGGTCATGGCACTCCAGTCCACTGGCTCTCTCTATTGTGTCTCCTGATCCAGATCCAGGTTGATTACATAAAGATATTCTGTATCTTCATTAGAGAAGTGAGTACTGTGAGTCAAACTGCCAAAAGAAAGAAACATTAATCTGTGCAACAGCACCTATTAGAAATAATTATCTTTTAAAACACATATGGACAAAGAGGATCTTTGCCATTTAAGTGGACTGAGGAATTGGACATTTTTAGCAAAGATAGAGTGGGGAGAATACCTGACATTAACCGTCCCCCAGCTATCAAATATAAGAGCTGTTAACGACATAAATTTTGGACCCAGAGCAGATTTGAAAGAAACCTTTCTTTGACTACAGAGGTCCTAGTTGCTTCCTAAACATATTTACCAAAAGAAAATATCTTGGCTCTCTAGATTCCAACTTCTGGAAATTCGGTTGAACAGTTGTGGAGCCCAAGAGCTGAACTGACCTCCTCAGCCACCGTGAAGATAGTAAGCCCACCTTCACAGAAGAGTAGTGCTTCATGTGGAACAGAGTTGCCACGCCCAACCAAAGCTTTGTGACATCATCAAGGCTCTACTTATGTCATAAAACTCCTCCTAGCCAGGTTTCTTCCCTACTAACCCCCAGAAATATCCAGCATACAGGTCCTAAAATGCTGTTCATACAGCCCCATGAAGACCCAAAATAAAAACCCCAATCTTCTTCCCAATTACTTGAGTCATATTTTCCAAGTAACTCAACCCCTTTATGTGTTTTTTTTTTTCTCTAAAATAATTTTTTGTCTGAGTCAACAACTCACATGAATGTTTTTATCCCTAGCTCCAATGTCCTCATTGGTTATTTTCAATTGATTTTTCCATTACTTCATAATAATAATTATCAAACTTTCCACTTCTCTTCCTCCTCCCACATTCTTCTTGCTCCGCAAATAAACCTCTCCACTCAAACACCAGTCCAAATACAGGGCAGGGTACTTTGAGCTGTAGGATGTCCAAGCCCACCCTTCATCCATCCAGATTTAGCAAGGTATGCATCCACAAAAAATATGATCACAAAAAGCCAGTGTATGATATGCAGACAATTGCAAGTGCCATTATCTTTAGCTTCTCCGTCTGCCCCAATTGTCAGCCACATTCAGAGCTTCCAGTTTGATCCCATGTTCTTTCATTCCCAGGTCACTGGATTAGTTGAAATCCCCTTAGTTCAGGCACAGTGTCTCATAGTGTGGACCAAGCCCTTATATTCCTGACATCCTTGCTCTTTTTCTCCATCCATCTGCTCTTCCACTGGAGCTTGGAAGCTCCATCTAGTTTTTTGATTTTGACCCTGACTTGATCACCATCATTTGCCAAAAAAACGTTCCATGGTGGTTTTCAAGATAGTAAGTCATCAGTCTGACTATGGGACAAGGCACACATAGTTCCTAGGGACATGTCACAGTGCGGTCAACTTCTCCTCCCTGCTTAAGTACCTAGAGAGGGTCACCCTATGGCCTTCTGAGAACCACTCGAGAGATATCGATCTTGACATCCCCAGAATGGCCCCATAAATTGAGATATCATCAGTGTATGTGCATTAACTTGTGTGTGTGTATTTAAAGCACAATAACAAATGGATTGTAATATTGAAGTTTCTTCTCATCTTGAGAAGAATATTTGCTACAGAAACACTCTCACAGTAATAGTGAGAGTGTAAACTATCTAAGAAAGGAGAAATAACTGGAGAAATCCCCCAGGAGTTAGGCTCAGTGTCCCAGGAATTATGCCCAAGGAAAGTCGATGAACTCAGTGATGGAAGATAAAACCCAGCCTAAATAAAACCCTAAATCATTTAGGTGGAACTTGAGATACTCTTACAACAGTTACAAGAGGTCTAAAATGCCTGGACTGGAACATAAGGGGAACACAATGACGTGGAGCTGAGAGTGCATGTCAAAACTGATTGGATCTGGAAAAAATTATGTAAGCATACCAAGGAAACCACCAGTGGGACAAAACCCTAAGAAATCTGTATGACAACATATCATGTTGAACATAATGAGATTTATAGACAAAGGAAAGATCTTAATTATGTCACTGTCACACAGGTGATGATGAACCAGTTCCATCGTAGAGTGACTCCCTGCTGTGCTTAAGATAACCTGTCAATTCTGTCTAGTCAGTTACAAGGAAATTTGCATTAATTGCACAGATTAACTATCAGCATCATTTACTGCACAATCAAAGGCAAGGCAAAGAAATCATAGACATGTTGTTGAATGCTGATGATGTTATTGGGAGTTTTGATGGGTTTTTTTCTTAAAGCGAAATCATCGGTGACTCTCATGCATGAAGCAGATCCTTTCTCTGTGATGTTTCCTGAATAGCCACTGAGATACCAGCCCATTGAGTTGTGGTCTCTCTCTCTTTTAAAAAGCAACTTCTACCTTCAGCTTGATCTCTTGCTTGAGCTTCCCTTCCGGCTACTAGGCTCCTTTTCTGATCCTGCAGAGGGTTTTTTCAGGGATTGTGATCTCTAAGTTTTTCCCCTTTCAAGAACTAATCATTCTATTAATCACAATTCTAAACTGCTGTGGGAGTTTGTTTGTGACTCATGCCTTCACATGTGATACAAGCGACCTGTGGTATAGGGTCTTCTCTCTGTTCATGTGGGGAAGTCATGGCAGCAGGAGTAGATGGATGCTCATTCTCTGTAAGGAAATCAGTAAACAGTGGGGACCAAGTACAAGGATGTCCTGAAATATTAAGTCTTGTCCTTTCAAGGCCCCAAAGCCTCCAGCTAGGTTCAGGGTCACGACAATCTCCAAAACCCACCAAGCATGAAGTATTCAGAACCAGAAGCCTGTGTGTGCCATATCACATAAATTCATCGTGAGTAGACCAATCTGTTTTTTTTTTTAATGCTACATAATTTTGTCCCATCGGAACGATCTATATTACCAATTAACCAAATTTGCTGCATCTTTGGTGTCCTAGAATTGCTTTAAATTGTTGCTGGGACAGTCTTACAAACCTTCCTGTGCTGTTATGAGACCTTAAGGGGACAGCACTTATTTCAGAAATCAAAGGCAGTTGGGTTCAATCCTATGGTTAGCTGTTAGCTAGACACTGGAAGGATGGATTTGACTAAGAAAGGGAGACAGCATACATGGAGGCAGGTAACCTTTCCTTTGCAAAATGACCCATTTTGAGGCCTTACTTCAGGCTCTTCTCTTCTCCTAATCTTGGTTTTTTTATTAGTTTAGGAGAAGAATTAAAACTCCATTTACAGTATCTGTGAAACCGAATGAGTTAAGTATATGTGACCAACTTGATGTCTGCCTGTCTGTCAACAGGGCCAGAGTTCAGGGGCATCTGATGCATAGCACAGGAATGTCAGCCATCAATCTCTGGTCCACCTAACTCTACAGCATTAGAGTTGTCATGGTTGCTCATCTGATCTTCCTCATATGATCTCCATCCACAGAGATGTCAGAAAAATCCTCCCCTGAGAGTGCAAGTTCTTTACAAATGAAAGATTATACAACAGAAGACACATGGGAGATTTATATGGGCAAGCTGTTGAAAGGATAAAGTGACAGAAGAAGTTTATTGATTAATTAAAGAAAGAATCCGCTTCAGCTGATAGGTTAGAACATAGGTAGGTGGAGTAAACAAAATAGAATGCCGGGATGAAGAGGTAGTGAGCTCAGAGAAGCCATGCTCCTCTCTCCCCGGCAGATGCCATAGCTCTGCTCTCTGAGGCAGATGTCGATGCAGCCAGCCACCATGTCAGACATGCTGAATTTTTCCTGGTAAGTGCACCTCATTATACTACACTGATTATTAGAATTGGGTTAAAATGCTGAATCTAATGGGCCAGCAGTGTTTAAAAGAATACAGTTTTTGTGTATTTATTTCAGGCATAACCTTCATGCGGCCATGGTGATGGGGACACAGCCTCGCTGCTCAAATAACAACAGAATGGCTTGCAGCCTTGTGGACAACTGAATCCACTGAAAGCCTGAGAAAGCTTGGGAAAGAGTAAAGCATGTTTTCTTGGTAGCAGCGATTTCTCGGTCTGCTCTGCTTGCTAGAAGAAAGCAAGGGCTCTCATCTAAAAGAGGCTTGCTGACTCAGCTTCAGCTGCAAAACCCTGCAGCCCTTAAGAGGTCCTGCCACAAAACATTTAAATGGTGTTGATAAAAGCCAACTGAATGCTTGTATGTTTTCAGCAGTAGCAGGAAAAAAAACTGTGTTGTTTTAAAATGCCGGCTTTCTGGGCCATCCTGCCTGGGCAAACTCTGACTGTTTGAGGAAGGAGGGCCAGCTACAGAAAGAGGGCTTGAGTGTTGTCTGTTGCAGCCTCTTTGATGGCAAGGACCTTGAAACACTGTAGACTTGTGGCACTGAATGCGGCTCTGTTCGGTACCTCAGCCACAAAGTTGGAATGGCAGAAAGCTAAGGAATGGGCTACATCTGGCCAGCAAAGCCACGGCTTTAGTCCTACTGAGATTGCTTGGTAAATGAAAGACTCATGTGGTCAGAAAAACAGAGAGAGAAATAGAGTAAAGAGAGATTCAAAGACAAAGAAAATTTTTAAATGATTTACAGTGTGTTAAAAATATGTGCAGGCTAAAATTTGAAGTTCTTAAAGTTAAAAAAAGGAAGAGAGTTGTTGGGTGTGGTAGTACACACCTGTAAACCCAACACATGGGAGGCAGAGGGAGATTGACCTCTGTACCTTCAAGGTGAGGTAGCACACGCCTTTAATCCCAGTGCCTTGAAGGCAGAGACAAACAGATCTTTGTGAGTTCAATGTGTAGTAGCATACACCTTTAATCCCAATGCCTGAAAGGCAGAGAGAGGCAGATCTCTGAGACTTCAAGGACAGACAGGTATACAGAGTTATTCCAGGTCAAAGATACAGAGAACCTGTCTCAAAAGGCAAAAAATAAAAAGGAAAAGTAAACAAAATAGAGGTTAAATTGAAGCGCACAAAGATGGAAAATTCACAGCGAATTTTGATATTGTATGCTATTATGCTCTTTTTGAATCATTTGAATTTTGAGGCAGTAGCAATAGCTGCTAAAAGATGTTTCTTTATAAAAGCTGCTGAAATAATCCAACATAGATATTTTGAAAATGCCTTGACTTTGAAATTTGGATCTAAGGACATGATGCTTTGGAAAGGAGTCTCTATTTTGTTTTCACAGAGGGTGATAGTCTGTGGATGCCTCTATCCTAATATGGTAGGATGGACCACGCCCTACTTAAAGGTTGCTGTGAACACCTTTAAAAAATTGCTTCGCTCAACTGCCAACTGAGATAAATCAATAATGATGCCACCATTCAGCAGGAAGCATTTTGGAGAGAAGAAACTGCACCCACGTTCTCAAATATGGCTTATAAACGTTCTTTTACATTTAAAGTGGGATGTGATATAGATATGAATATTTGCATTAGTATAGATTTTGCTTTACTGATAGAGATTTTAGGTCAATTTTGTTATATGTATATGCATTTTTGATCTTAATTAAGGTATTGTGATTGTGTAGTTCATTTAAAAATATAATGTATATAGGTTATTAATGGATAATCATTAATAATAGTCAAGTTTGTAGTCATGTTAGTTAGATTTTCTACCTACATAGATATATATATTTCAGTTAGATAGGCATTATTCATATCTCTCTAGACTCCAATATAGGCTATTTAATGTTTTAGTACCTTAGGGTTTTTCATGACAGTGAGACACATATCTACTTCAGGAAGAAGATGGGCATCACAGAGGATCCTTATGGAGTTTGATAGCCATGTGGGGAAGAAACTGCTCTTGCCTGGATTGTTGCATAAACTGTACACAGAAAACACTCAGAGAGAGGACTACTGAACTTGCCTAAAGGTGGGATGATCTTTTCGTGTTCCTGATTCAAGAAAGGGTCAGCAAAACATTCTTCAAGACAAGCAGATAGTGACTGCCTTTGAAATTTCCTGCTTCATGGAAATGTCTGCTGGAAATTATGGGCCTGTAGGCTGAGGATGGAAACACCAACGGTACAGAGGAACATTGGGTGACTGTCCAGGCAGAGAGATGTCTCTGTCATTTCTAGAGTTTGAAAATGGCTTACTTTTTGTTTGCTTAGGTAATACTGTATTATTCTGGAGTCTCTGATGGAGTTGAAGGATAGATAGATAGTTATAGTTTTCCATTGTTATGATAAAAGATAAAATAGATATAAATATTGTAACTGTAATTCTTGCTTGATAACTGTTTTGTTATATGTAATTTTGCTTTGTTAAAGTTAAAGATTCCGTTCTTGTGTAAACAGAAATAGGAGTAATGCTGGAGTATAGGTCATTGGTTAATTAAATAAGAAACTGTTTGGCCTGAAATGTTAGAACATAGGTGGGTGGAATAAACATAAGAGAATGCTGGGAGGAATAGGAATTGAGCTTAGATATGCCATGCACCTCTCCCATGGGCAGAAATGGTAGCTCTGTTCTCTGAGGCAGATGGTGATTCAGCCAGCCACCAGGTCAGACATGCTAAATCTTTCCTTCTAAGCGCACCTCGTGCTGCAACATACATTATTAGACATGGGTTAAGAGGCTGAAAATAATGGGGCAGGCAGTGTTGAAATGAATAGTTTTGTGTTGTTATTTCGGAGCATGACCTTACACGGCGGCCCCATGTTGATGCAGCCCTGCTGCTCAAATTTCTACAATCAAGGGGGAAATGGAAGAAGGGAAGAAAGAAGAGAGAGAGACAAGGAAGAATGGATGAATTCAATCATTCCTTGAAAAAACGAGTGAACCAATGAATGAGGAGACCTAGTAGGAAAAAATGTGCTGCATTCCCTCAGAGAGTCAGGTCAAATTAAGGATTGACAAGGTTTTCCACTAAGGAGGAGGCTTATTCCATTTTACCTTCTTTGTGCTCCAGGCCCACCCACAAGAGTGATGATGAGGACAGGGAGAAGAAGAGGAGAGGGTGTACCAGAATTCCCTGGTACAATTTCTCACCCAAATTGTAGCCAAATCACCTGACCTGGGACAGCTGATCTACATGCTGGACCCTAACTCCCAGTTTGACAACTCTCACATTTTAACCAAGTTTGTGAAGATGAAGGAACCAAAAATAGCCCAGTTACAGGATGGCAGGTTCCTTACAGGATGGGAGTCAGACATCAGTACCATACTGGTATTTGGCGGTTTGATGGGTGTGTGGGGTCTTTGCCAGAATCCACCTAGCATCATGCATTCCCTACTTTACTGATATTATGGATTTCGGTGCATTCATCATATGTGTGCATGTCACACACTAGTGGGCATCATATGTACATGTTTATCCTGTGTGTGGGTGAGTGTGTTCATGAGTTTTATAGCCCAAGTACTACAGAACATGATCAATGAAAGGGAACACTGTTTTCCAGATATGGCAGGGCAATTATTTAAATGAACTGACAAGGGTTGGATGGCATGGATAAGACCTATGAGAGTTCAAGGCATACCGAATCCAGGCATGACAAAGTAGGTGGCAGACAGAATTCTGGCAAAACTAAGTAGGTAGCTTGATGTCCAACTTACTGGAGAAGAGCAACTGAGCGGTGACACTTTTCACTAAGCAACATGCTCTAGTGGAGATCAAACATCCTTTGACTTACAGCCAGTACGAATTAAACCATTCATCAAATGAAACCTAATTTTCTCTGATTTTGAGTATACATTTGTGTCCCTTCCTGATTAATCTACTCTTTATCCTCTTAAGTCCCAATACCTCACGCTGATATCGGTCACATCTTTCCATTTGACATGGTTTTCCCTCAAGCTTCATACCGCCCCGAGATCATACAACTTTTTGTCCCCTCTCCACTGCTTCCTTGACAGCCATCTTGTCCTTTACCACACCACGCATCCCCAGTCCTTTACTCTCCAAGGGGAAAAGACCATAAATCCTGCTTTGTTTTGAGGTATGTGTTTCTGTGATGCCCCATCCACCAAACACAATCCATCATTGACCAAATAACACAACATGTTAACAAATTTTTATTCTTTGAGAAAGAATAATTCATTGGAAAAGATACCAGAATTCATAGAAGACCTGAGGTATCTCTGAAAAAACACATTCCCAAAGAGAGCATTAAGTCTGCCCCTCAAAATTTGAGAATTTCACTTTAACAGATCTTCACCAAATCATAGACATAGATATGGAAGTCATTATCAAACTTGATGAAATACACAGAAGGTTTGTTGGGAACTTGGCAAATAATTTTACCTATCTCTTGGGTTCCATCTTTTTTGTTGTACTGCACTCTTTTGCCCTCCAAGGAATCCCTGCCTAATTCCAAAGTCACCTCTACTGGAGGACATTCAGGCGTGATGTGGAGGTTGCCTTCAATGGAATCATCATGATGGTGGTAAAGGTACAGGACCGGATCATTCTCGTTGACAATGTAGAAACAGGTCGTTATGGTCTGCACCTCATCTGGGACCATGCCACTCCACTCTTCCTTAGAGCCTGGCATGATGTGGAGGTTGCCTTCCCGGTAGTCATCCAGGAGGTGGTAAATGTACAAGACCGGATCTTTCTTGTAGGTAATATAAAACCAGGTCTTCATGATTGGCACCTCTTCTAGGACCATCCCGTTCCAGTCATTCTTAGAGCCATTTGTGGCCATGAATGTATGTTTCACTGCTCTGCCAAATATGGTGTTTGAGAGATGAGTGTCTGTCACCTGAGGAAATGGCACATTGTTTGGCAGGATTTTCAGGTTTAAAATCCTTTCATCACTATGAAGCTCCAAGCCATAGACACAATCAATCCCATCATATTTCAACAAATAGAGAGAGGGATATGTTGGCAGTTGATCTAGAATGATGGCTTTCCAATGGGTGACTGGTTCATTGGCTTCCTTCCAGCCATGAGAAATTCTGCGGCCAACAATATTCTCCAGGGCCTCAAAAGGCTTACTAAGTTTTTGCTTCTGGAGCGATGGCCCATTCTTCTTCTGGAGATGTGGCATGCCACTCATACTGAGAAGCATCTTCATCATGGCGGGAGACTTTCTGAGATAGGCCACAGCACTCCTGTTCCACTGTCTCTTGGCTCTGTTTCTGTGCTTGGGCTTCATAGCTGCCAATCTCTGCATAGGAAGAACTCTTCAGTTTAAATCAGACACAAAGTGGTTTCCTCCACCATAAGTGCCTGCAAGGATAAGAAGGTGAGGATGTGAGGTCAAGGCTCTTTTTAGGAATAACTTTGGAGCAGGTGAAAAAGGCAGGGCTGAATAGATTTGGATACCTAAATGGAATATGTTCTTAAGAAATTAATAGGTCAATTATCAAACTCTTGTCTACAGCTCAGTATATGTGTATCAGAGACATATTCCTGCTGCAAAATGCAATTGACCTCTACTGAGAAACCTACTTCCTGACTTACTATATCAATGAGAGAGGAAGCTATGCCTATACCTAAAGTGAGAAAGAAATATCTGAACAGATGGCAAAGAATTCAAAGAACAGCCACTCCTCTCCTTACCACTCAAGCTACTGGTTAGTTGGCTGATCTATAACCACCTGCCCAAGGTCATGGCACTCCAGTCCACTGGCTCTCTCTATTGTGTCTCCTGATCCAAATCCAAGTTGATTACATAAAGATATTCTGTATCTTCATTAGAGAAGTGAGTACTGTGAGTCAAACTGCCAAAAGAAAGAAACATTAATCTGTGCAACAGCACCTATTAGAAATAATTATCTTTTAAAACACATATGGACAAAAGGATCTTTGCCATTTAAGTGGACTGAGGAATTGGACATTTTTAGCAAAGATAGAGTGGGGAGAATACCTGACATTAACCGTCCCCCAGCTATCAAATATAGGAGCTGTTAACGACATAAATTTTGGACCCAGAGCAGATTTGAAAGAAACCTTTCTTTGACTACAGAGGTCCTAGTTGCTTCCTAAACATATTTACCAAAAGAAAATATCTTGGCTCTCTAGATTCCAACTTCTGGAAATTCGGTTGAACAGTTGTGGAGCCCAAGAGCTGAACTGACCTCCTCAGCCACCGTGAAGATAGTAAGCCCACCTTCACAGAAGACCAGTGCTTCATGTGGAACAGAGTTGCCACCCCCAACCAAAGCTTTGTGACATCATCAAGGCTCTACTTATGTCATAAAAATCCTCCTAGCCAGGTTTCTTCCCTACTAACCCCCAGAAATATCCAGCATACAGGTCCTAAAATGCTGCTCATACAGCCCCATGAAGACCCAAAATAAAAACCCCAATCTTCTTCCCAATTACTTGAGTCATATTTTCCAAGTAACTCAACCCCTTTATGTGTTTTTTTTTTTCTGTAAAATAATTTTTGGTCTGAGTCAACAACTCACATGAATGTTTTTTTTTTCCTAGCTCCAATGTCCTCATTGGTTATTGATTTTTCCATTACTTCATAATAATAATTATCAAACTTTCCACTTCTCTTCCTCCTCCCACATTCTTCTTGCTCCGCAAATAAACCTCTCCACTCAAACAGCAGTCCAAATAGAGGGCAGGGTACTTTGAGCTGTGGGAAGTCCAAGCCCACCCTTCATCCATCCAGATTTAGCAAGGTATGCATCCACAAAAAATATGATCACAAAAAGCCAGTGTATGATATGCAGACAATTGCAAGTGCCATTATCTTTGGCTTCTCCGTCTGCCCCAATTGTCAGCCACATTCACAGCTTCCAGTTTGATCCCATGTTCTTTCATTCCCAGGTCACTGGATTAGTTGAAATCCCCTTAGTTCAGGCACAGTGTCTCATAGTGTGGACCAAGCCCTTATATTCCTGACATCCTTGCTCTTTTTCTCCATCCATCTGCTCTTCCACTGGAGCTTGGAAGCTCCATCTAGGTTTCTGATTTTGACCCTGACTTGGTCTTCATCATTTGCCAAACAAAAGTTCCATGGTGGTTTTCAAGATAGTCAGTCATCAGTCTGACTATGGGACAGGGCACACATAGTTCTTAGGGACATGTCACAGTGCGGTCAACTTCTCCTCCATGCTTAAGTACCTAGAGAGGGTCACCCTATGGCCTTCTGAGAAGCACTCGAGAGATATCGATCTTGACATCCCCAGAATGGCCCCATAAATTGAGATATCATCAGTATATGTGCATTAACTTGTGTGTGTTTGTGTGTGTGTATTTAAAGCACAATAACAAATGGATTATAATATTGAAGTTTCTTCTCATCTTGAGAAGAATATTTGCTACAGAAACACTCTCACAGTAATAGTGAGAGTGTAAACTATCTAAGAAAGGAGAAATAACTGGAGGAATCCCCCAGGAGTTAGGCTCAGTGTCCCAGGAATTATGCCCAAGGAAAGTCAATGAACTCAGTGATGGAAGATAAAACCCAGCCTAAATAAAACCCTAAATCATTTAGGTGGAACTTGAGATACTCTTACAACAGTTACAAGAGGTCTAAAATGCCTGGACTGGAACATAAGGGGAACACAATGACGTGGAGCTGAGAGTGCATGGCAAAACTGATTGGATCTGGCTAAAATTATGTAAGCATACCAAGGAAACCACCAGTGGGACAAAACCCTAAGAAATCTGTATGACAACATATCATGTTGAACATAATGAGATTTATAGACAAAGGAAAGATCTTAATTATGTCACTGTCACACAGGTGATGATGAACCAGTTCCATCGTAGAGTGACTCCCTGCTGTGTTTAAGATAACCTGTCAATTCTGTCTAGTCAGTTACAAGGAAATTTGCATTAATTGCACAGAATAACTATCAGCATCATTTACTGCATAATCAAAGGCAAGGCAAAGAAATCATAGACATGTTCTTGAATGCTGATGATGTTATTGGGAGTTTTGATGGGTTTTTTTCTTAAAGGGAAATCATCGGTGACTCTCATGCATGAAGCAGATCCTTTCTCTGTGATGTTTCCTGAATAGCCACTGAGATACCAGCCCATTGAGTTGTGGTCTCTCTCTCTTTTGAAAAGCAACTCCTACCTTCAGCTTGATCTCTTGCTTGAGCTTCCCTTCCGGCTACTAGGCTCCTTTTCTGATCCTGCAGAGGGCTTTTGTAAGGGATTGTAATCTCTAAGTTTTTCCCCTTTCAAGAACTTATCATTCTATTAATCACAATTCTAAACTGCTGTGGGAGTTTGTTTGTGACTTATGCCTTCACATGTAATACAAGCGACCTGTGTGTATAGGGTCTTCTCTCTGTTCATGTGGGGAAGGCATGGCAGCAGGAGTAGATGGCTGCTCATTCTCTGTAAGGAAATCAGTAAACAGTGGGCACCAAGTACAAGGATGTCTTGAAATATTAAGTCTTGTCCTTTCAAGGCCCCAAAGCCTCCAGCTAGGTTCAGGGTCACGACAATCTCCAAAACCCACCGAGCATGAAGTATTCAGAACCAGAAGCCTGTGTGTGCCATATCACATAAATTCATCGTGAGTACACCAATCTGTTTTTTTTTAATTCTAAATTATTTTGTCCCATCAGAACGATCTATATTACCAATTAACCAAATTTGCTGCATCTTTGGTGTCCTAGAATTGCTTTAAATTGTTGCTGGGACAGTCTTACAAAACTTCCTGTGCTGTTATGAGACCTTAAGGGGACAGCACTTATTTCAGAAATCAAAGGCAGTTGGGTTCAATCCTATGGTTAGCTGTGAGCTAGACACTGGAAAGATGGATTTGACTAAGAAAGGTTGACAGCATACATGAAGGCAGGTAACCTTTCCTTTGCAAAATGACCCATTTTGAGGCCTTACTTCAGGCTCTTCTCTTCTCCTAATCTTGGTTTTTTTATTAGTTTAGGAGAAGAATTAAAACTCCATTTACACTATCTGTGAACCTGAATGAGTTAAGTATGTGTGACCAACTTGATGTCTGCCTGTCTGTCAACAGGGCCAGAGTTCAGGGGCATCTGATGCATAGCACAGGAATGTCAGCCATCAATCTCTGGTCCACCTAACTCTACAGCATTAGAGTTGTCATGGTTGCTCATCTGATCTTCCTCATATGATCTCCATCCACAGAGATGTCAGAAAAATCCTCCCCTGAGAGTGCAAGTTCTTTACAAATGAAAGATTATACAACAGAAGACACATGGGAGATTTATATGGGCAAGCTGTTGAAAGGATAAAGTGACAGAAGAAGTTTATTGATTAATTAAAGAAAGAATCCGCTTCAGCTGATAGGTTAGAACATAGGTAGGTGGAGTAAACAAAATAGAATGCCGGGAGGAAGAGGTAGTGAGCTCAGAGAAGCCATGCTCCCCTCTCCCCGGCAGATGCCATAGCTCTGCTCTCTGAGGCAGATGTCGATGCAGCCAGCCACCATGTCAGACATGCTGAATTTTTCCTGGTAAGTGCACCTCGTTATACTACACTGATTATAAGAAATGGGTTAAAATGCTGAATCTAATTGGCCAGCAGTGTTTAAAAGAATACAGTTTTTGTGTATTTATTTCAGGCATAACCTTCATGCGGCCGTGGTGCTGGGGACACAGCCTCGCTGCTCAAATAACTACAGAATGGCTTGCAGCCTTGTGGACAACTGAATCCACTGAAAGCCTGAGAAAGCTTGGGAAAGAGTAAAGCATGTTTTCTTGGTAGCAGCGATTTCTCGGTCTGCTCTGCTTGCTAGAAGAAAGCAAGGGCTCTCATCTAAAAGATGCTTGCTGACTCAGCTTCAGCTGCAAAACCCTGCAGCCCTTAAGAGGTCCTGCCACAAAACATTTAAATGGTGTTGATAAAAGCCAACTGAATGCTTGTATGTTTTCAGCAGTAGCAGGAAAAAAAACTGTGTTGTTTTAAAATGCCGGCTTTCTGGGCCATCCTGCCTGGGCAAACTCTGACTGTTTGAGGAAGGAGGGCCAGCTACAGAAAGAGGGCTTGAGTGTTGTCTGTTGCAGCCTCTTTGATGGCAAGGACCTTGAAACACTGTAGACTTGTGGCACTGAATGCGGCTCTGTTCGGTACCTCAGCCACAAAGTTGGAATGGCAGAAAGCTAAGGAATGGGCTACATCTGGCCAGCAAAGCCACGGCTTTAGTCCTACTGAGATTGCTTGGTAAATGAAAGACTCATGTGGTCAGAAAAACAGAGAGAGAAATAGAGTAAAGAGAGATTCAAAGACAAAGAAAATTTTTAAATGATTTACAGTGTGTTAAAAATATGTGCAGGCTAAAATTTGAAGTTCTTAAAGTTAAAAAAAGGAAGAGAGTTGTTGGGTGTGGTAGTACACACCTGTAAACCCAACACATGGGAGGCAGAGGGAGATTGACCTCTGTACCTTCAGGGTGAAGGTACGCCTTTAATACCAGTGCCTTGAAGGCAGAGACAAACAGATCTTTGTGAGTTCAATGTGTAGTAGCATACACCTTTAATCCCAATGCCTGAAAGGCAGAGAGAGGCAGATCTCTGAGACTTCAAGGACAGACAAGTATACAGAGTTATTCCAGGTCAAAGATACAGAGAACCTGTCTCAAAAGGCAAAAAATAAAAAGGAAAAATAAACAAAATAGAGGTTAAATTGAAGCGCACAAAGATGGAAAATTCACAGCGAATTTTGATATTGTATGCTATTATGCTCTTTTTGAATCATTTGAATTTTGAGGCAGTAGCAATAGCTGCTAAAAGATGTTTCTTTATAAAAGCTGCTGAAATAATCCAACATAGATATTTTGAAAATGCCTTGACTTTGAAATTTGGATCTAAGGACATGATGCTTTGGAAAGGAGTTTCTATTTTGTTTTCACAAAGGGTGATAGTCTGTGGATGCCTCTATCCTAATATGGTAGGATGGACCACGCCCTACCTAAATGTTGCTGTGAACACCTTTACAAAATTGCTTCGCTCAATTGCCAACTGAGATAAATCAATAATGATGCCACCATTCAGCAGGAAGCATTTTGGAGAGAAGAAACTGCACCCACGTTCCCAAATATGGCTTATAAACGTTCTTTTACATTTAAAGTGGGATGTGATATAGATATGAATATTTGCATTAGTATAGATTTTGCTTTACTGATAGAGATTTTAGGTCAATTTTGTTATATGTATATGCATTTTTGATCTTAATTAAGGTATTGTGATTGTGTAGTTCATTTAAAAATATAATGTATATAGGTTATTAATGGATAATCATTAATAATAGTCAAGTTTGTAGTCATGTTAGTTAGATTTTCTAGCTACATAGATATATATATTTCAGTCAGATAGGCATTATTCATAACTCTCTAGACTACAAAATAGGCTATTTAATGTTTTAGTACCTTAGGGTTTTCATGACAGTGAGACACTCTACTCTTGGCAGCACATATCTACTTCAGGAAGAAGATGGGCATCACAGAGGATCCTCATGGAGTTTGATAGCCATTTGGGGAAGAAACTGCTCTTGCATGGATTGTTGCATAAACTGTACACAGAAAACACTCAGAGAGAGGACTACTGAACTTGCCTAAAGGTGAGATGATCTTTTCGTGTTCCTGATTAAGGAAAGGGTCAGCAAAATATTCTCCAAGACAAGCAGATAGTGACTGCCTTTGAAATTTCCGGCTTCATGGAAATGTCTGCTGGAAACTATGGGCCTGTAGGCTGATGATGGAAACACCAGCAATACAGAGGAACTTTCGGTGACTGTCCAGGCAGCAAGATGTCTCTGTCATTTCTAGAGTTTGAAAATGGCTTACTTTTTGTTTGCTTAGGTAATACTGTATTATTCTGGAGTCTCTGATGGAGTTGAAGAATAGATAGATAGTTATAGTTTTCCATTGTTATGATAAAAGATAAAATAGATATAAATATTGTAACTGTAATTCTTGCTTGATAACTGTTTTGTTATATGTAATTTTGATATGTTAAAGTTAAAGATTCCGTTCTTGTTTAAACAGAAATAGGAGTAATGATGGAGTATAGGTCATTGGTTAATTAAATAAAGAAACTGTTTGGCCTGCAAGGTTAGAACATAGGTGGGTGGAATAAACATAAGAGAATGCTGGGAGGAATAGGAATTGAGCTTAGAGATGCCATGCACCTCTCCCATGGGCAGAAATGGTAGCTCTGCACTCTGAGGCAGATGGCGATACAGCCAGCTACCAGGTCAGACATGCTAAATCTTTCCTTCTAAGCGCACCTCGTGCTGCAACATACATTATTAGACATGGGTTAAGAGGCTGAAAATAATGGGGCAGGCAGTGTTGAAATGAATAGTTTTGTGTTGTTATTTCGGAGCATAACCTTACAAGGCGGCCCCATGGGGATGCAGCCCTGCTGCTCAAATTTCTACAATCAAGGGGGAAATGGAAGAAGGGAAGAAAGAAGAGAGAGAGACAAGGAAGAATGGATGAATTCAATCATTCCTTGGAAAAATGAGTGAACCAATGAATGAGGAGACCTAGTAGGAAAAAATGTGCTGCATTCCCTCAGAGAGTCAGGTCAAATTAAGGATTGACAAGGTTTTCCACTAAGGAGGAGGCTTATTCCATTTTACCTTCTTTGTGCTCCAGGCCCACCCACAAGAGTGATGATGAGGACAGCGAGAAGAAGAGGAGAGGGTGTACCAGAATTCCCTGGTACAATTTCTCACCCAAATTGTAGCCAAATCACCTGACCTGGGACAGCTGATCTACATGCTGGACCCTAACTCCCAGTTTGACAACTCTCACATTTTAACCAAGTTTGTGAAGATGAAGGAACCAAAAATAGCCAGTTACAGGATGGCAGGTTCCTTACAGGATGGGAGTCAGACATCAGTACCATACTGGTATTTGGCAGTTTGATGGGTGTGTGGGGTCTTTGCCAGACTCCACCTAGCATCATGGATTCCCTACTTTACTGATATTATGGAGTTCGGTGCATTCATCCTATGTGTGCATGTCACACACTAGTGGGCATCATATGTACATGTTTATCCTGTGTGTGGGTGAGTGTGTTTTATAGCCCAAGTACTACAGAACATGATCAATGAAAGGGAACACTGTTTTCCAGATATGGCAGGGCAATTATTTAAATGAACTGACAAGGGTTGGATGGCATGGATAAGACCTATGAGAGTTCAAGGCATACCGAATCCAGGCATGACAAAGTAGGTGGCAGACAGAATTCTGGCAAAACTAAGTAGGTAGCTTGATGTCCAACTTACTGCAGAAGAGCAACTGAGTGGTGACACTTTTCACTAAGCAACATGCTCTAGTGGAGATCAAACATCCTTTGACTTACAGCCAGTACGAATTAACCCTTTCATCAAATGAAACCTAATTTTCTCTGATTTTGAGTATACATTTGTGTCCCTTCCTGATTAATCTACTCTTTATCCTCTTAAGTCCCAATACCTCACGCTGATATCGGTCACATCTTTCCATTTGACATGGTTTTCCCTCAAGCTTCATACCGCCCCGAGATCATACAACTTTTTGTCCCCTCTCCACTGCTTCCTTGACAGCCATCTTGTCCTTTACCACACCACGCATCCCCAGTCCTTTACTCTCCAAGGGGAAAAGACCATAAATCCTGCTTTGTTTTGAGGCATGTATTTCTGTGATGCCCCATCCACCAAACACAATCCATCATTGACCAAATAACACAACATGTTAACAAATTTTTATTCTTTGAGAAAGAATAATCCATTGGAAAAGATACCAGGATTCATAGAAGACCTGAGGTATCTCTGAAAAAACACATTCTCAAGGAGAGCATTAAGTCTGCCCCTCAAAATTTGAGAATTTCACTTTAACAGATCTTCACCAAATCATAGACATAGATATGGAAGTCATTATCAAAATTGATGAAATACACAGAAGGTTTGTTGGGAACTTGGCAAATAATTTTACCTATCTCTTGGGTTGCATCTTTTTTGTTGTACTGCACTCTTTTGCCCTGCAAGGAATCCCTGCCTAATTCCAAAGTCACCTAACTGGAGGACATTCAGGCGTGATGTGGAGGTTGCCTTCAATGGAATCATCATGATGGTGGTAAAGGTACAGGACCGGATCATTCTCGTTGACAATGTAGAAACAGGTCGTTATGGTCTGCACCTCACCTGGGACCACGCCACTCCCCTCTTCCTTAGAGCCTGGCATGATGTGGAGGTTGCCTTCCCGGTAGTCATCCAGGAGTTGGTAAATGTACAAGACCGGATCTTTCTTGTAGGTAATATAAAACCAGGTCTTCATGATTGGCACCTTTTCTAGGACCATCCCATTCCAGTCATTCTTAGAGCCATTTGTGCCCATGAATGTATGTTTCACTGCTCTGCCAACTATGGTGTTTGAGAGATGAGTGTCTGTCACCTGAGGAAATGGCACATTGTTAGGCAGGATCTTCAGGTTTAAAATCCTTTCATCACTATGAAGCTCCAAGCCATAGACACAATCAATCCCATCATATTTCAACAAATAGAGAGAGGGATATGTTGGCAGTTGATCTAGAATGATGGCTTTCCAATGGGTGACTGGTTCATTGGCTTCCTTCCAGCCATGAGAAATTCTGCGGCCAACAATATTCTCCAGGGCCTCAAAAGGCTTACTAAGTTTTTGCTTCTGGAGCGATGGCCCATTCTTCTTCTGGAGATGTGGCATGCCACTCATACTGAGAGGCATCTTCATCATGGCGGGAGACTTTCTGAGATAGGCCACAGCACTCCTGTTCCACTGTCTCTTGGCTCTGTTTCTGTGCTTGGGCTTCATAGCTGCCAATCTCTGCATAGGAAGAACTCTTCAGTTTAAATCAGACACAAAGTGGTTTCCTCAACCATAAGTGCCTGCAAGGACAAGAAGGTGAGGATGTGAGGTCAAGGCTCTTTTTAGGAATAACTTTGGAGCAGGTGAAAAAGGCAGGGCTGAATAGATTTGGATACCTAAATGGAATATGTTCTTAAGAAATTAATAGGAAAATTATCAAACTCTTTTCTACAGCTCAGTATATGTGTATCAGAGACATATTCCTGCTGCAAAATGCAATTGACCTCTACTGAGAAACCTACTTCCTGACTTACTATATCAATGAGAGAGGAAGCTATGCCTATACCTAAAGTGAGAAAGAAATATCTGAACAGATGGCAAAGAATTCAAAGAACAGCCACTCCTCTCCTTACCACTCAAGCTACTGGTTAGTTGGCTGATCTATAACCACCTGCCCAAGGTCATGGCACTCCAGTCCACTGGCTCTCTCTATTGTGTCTCCTGATCCAGATCCAGGTTGATTACATAAAGATATTCTGTATCTTCATTAGAGAAGTGAGTACTGTGAGTCAAACTGCCAAAAGAAAGAAACATTAATCTGTGAAACAGCACCTATTAGAAATAATTACCTTTAAAAACACATATGGACAAAGAGGATCTTTGCCATTTAAGTGGACTGAGGAATTGGACATTTTGAGCAAAGATAGAGTGGGTAGAATACCTGACATTAATCGTCCCCAGCTATCAAATATAGGAGCTGTTAACGACATAAATTTTGGACCCAGAGCAGATTTGAAAGAAACCTTTCTTTGACTACAGAGGTCCTAGTTGCTTCCTAAACATATTTACCAAAAGAAAATATCTTGGCTCTCTAGATTCCAACTTCTGGAAATTCGGTTGAACAGTTGTGGAGCCCAAGAGCTGAACTGACCTCCTCAGCCACCTTGAAGATGGTAAGCCCACCTTCAAAGAAGACCAGTGCTTCATGTGGAACAGAGTTGCCACCCCCAACCAAAGCTTTGTGACATCATCAAGGCTCTACTTATGTCATAAAACTCCTCCTAGCTAGGTTTCTTCCCTACTAACCCCCAGAGATATCCAGCATACAGGTCCTAAAATGCTGCTCATACAGCCCCATGAAGACCCAAAATAAAAACCCCAATCTTCTTCCCAATTACTTGAGTCATATTTTCCAAGTAACTCAACCCCTTTATGTGTTTTTTTTTTCTGTAAAATAATTTTTGGTCTGAATCAACAACTAACATGATTTTTTTTTCCTAGCTCCAATGTCCTCATTGGTTATTTTCTATTGATTTTTCCATTACTTCATAATAATAATTATCAAACTTTCCACTTCTCTTCCTCCTCCCACATTCTTCTTGCTCCGCAAATAAACCTCTCCACTCAAACAGCAGTCCAAATAGAGGGCAGGGTACTTTGAGCTGTGGGAAGTCCAAGCCCACCCTTCATCCATCCAGATTTAGCAAGGTATGCATCCACAAAAAATATGATCACAAAAAGCCAGTGTATGATATGCAGACAAGTGACAGTGCCATTATCTTTGGCTTCTCCGTCTGCCCCAATTGTCAGCCACATACAGTGCTTCCACTTTGATCCCATGTTCTTTCATTCCCAGGACACTGGATTAGTTGAAATCCTCTTAGTTCAGGCACAGTGTCTCATAGTGTGGACCAAGCCCTTATATTCCTGACATCCTTGCTCTTTTTCTCCATCCATCTGCTCTTCCACTGGAGCTTGGAAGCTCCATCTAGGTTTCTGATTTTGACCCTGACTTGATCTCCATCATTTTCCAAACAAATGTTCCATGGTGGTTTTCAAGATAGTCAGTCATCAGTCTGACTATGGGACAAGGCACACATAGTTCCTAGGGACATGTCACAGTGCGGTCAACTTCTCCTCCCTGCTTAAGTACCTAGAGAGGGTCACCCTATGGCCTTCTGAGAACCACTCGAGAGATATCGATCTTGACATCCCCAGAATGGCCCCATAAATTGAGATATCGTCAGTGTATGTGCATTAACTTGTGTGTGTTTGTGTGTGTGTATTTAAATCACAATAACAAATGGATTGTAATATTGAAGTTTCTTCTCATCTTTAGAAGAATATTTGCTACAGAAACACTCTCACAGTAATAGTGAGAGTGTAAACTATCTAAGAAAGGAGAAATAACTGGAGGAATCCCCCAGGAGTTAGGCTCAGTGTCCCAGGAATTACGCCCAAGGAAAGTCAATGAACTAAGTGATGGAAGATAAAACCCAGCCTAAATAAAACCCGAAATCATTTAGGTGGAACATGAGATACTCTTACAACAGTTACAAGAGGTCTAAAATGCCTGGACTGGAACATAAGGGGAACACAATGACGTGGAGCTGAGAGTGCATGTCAAAACTGATTGGATCTGGCTAAAATTATGTAAGCATACCAAGGAAACCACCAGTGGGACAAAACCCTAAGAAATCTGTATGACAACATATCATGTTGAACATAATGAGATTTATAGACAAAGGAAAGATCTTAATTATGTCACTGTCACACAGGTGATGATGAACCAGTTCCATCGTAGAGTGACTCCCTGCTGTGTTTAAGATAACCTGTCAATTCTGTCTAGTCAGTTACAAGGAAATTTGCATTAATTGCACAGAATAACTATCAGCATCATTTACTGCACAATCAAAGGCAAGGCAAAGAAATCATAGACATGTTGTTGAATGCTGATGATGTTATTGGGAGTTTTGATGGGTTTTTTTCTTAAAGGGAAATCATCGGTGACTCTCATGCATGAAGCAGATCCTTTCTCTGTGATGTTTCCTGAATAGCCACTGAGATACCAGCCCATTGAGTTGTGGTCTCTCTCTCTTTTACAAAGCAACTTCTACCTTCAGCTTGATCTCTTGCTTGAGCTTCCCTTCCGGCTACTAGGCTCCTTTTCTGATCCTGCAGAGGGCAGGTTCCCTTCCGGCTACAAGGCTACTTTTCTGATCCTGCAGAGGGCTTTTGTCAGGGATTGTGTTCTCTAAGTTTTTCCCCTTTCAAGAACTAATCATTCTATTAATCACAATTCTAAACTGCTGTGGGAGTTTGTTTGTGACTTATGCCTTCACATGTGATACAAGCGACCTGTGTGTATAGGGTCTTCTCTCTGTTCATGTGGGGAAGGCATGGCAGCAGGAGTAGATGGCTGCTCATTCTCTGTAAGGAAATCAGTAAACAGTGGGGACCAAGTACAAGGATGTCCTGAAATATTAAGTCTTGTCCTTTCAAGGCCCCAAAGCCTCCAGCTAGGTTCAGGGTCACGACAATCTCCAAAACCCACCGAGCATGAAGTATTCAGAACCAGAAGCCTGTGTGTGCCATATCACATAAATTCATCGTGAGTACACCAATCTGTTTTTTTTTTAATTCTAAATTGTTTTGTCCCATCAGAACGATCTATATTACCAATTAACCAAATTTGCTGCATCTTTGGTGTCCTAGAATTGCTTTAAATTGTTGCTGGGACAGTCTTACAAACCTTCCTGTGCTGTTATGAGATCTTAAGGAGACAGCACTTATTTCAGAAATCAAAGGCAGTTGGGTTCAATCCTATGGTTAGCTGTTAGCTAGACACTGGAAGGATGGATTTGACATGAAAGGGAGACAGCATACATGGAGGCAGGTAACCTTTCCTTTGCAAAATGACCCATTTTGAGGCCTTACTTCAGGCTCTTCTCTTCTCCTAATCTTGGTTTTTTTATTAGTTTAGGAGAAGAATTAAAACTCCATTTACAGTATCTGTGAACCCGAATGAGTTAATTATGTGTGACCAACTGGATGTCTGCCTGTCTGTCAACAGGGCCAGAGTTCAGGGGCATCTGATGCATAGCACAGGAATGTCAGCCATCAATCTCTGGTCCACCTAACTCTACAGCATTAGAGTTGTCATGGTTGCTCATCTGATCTTCCTCATATGATCTCCATCCACAGAGATGTCAGAAAAATCCTCCCCTGAGAGTGCAAGTTCTTTACAAATGAAAGATTATACAACAGAAGACACATGGGAGATTTATATGGGCAAGCTGTTGAAAGAATAAAGTGACAGAAGAAGTTTATTGATTAATTAAAGAAAGAATCCGCTTCAGCTGATAGGTTAGAACATAGGTAGGTGGAGTAAACAATATAGAATGCCGGGAAAAGAGGTAGTGAGCTCAGAGAAGCCATGCTCCCCTCTCCCCGGCAGATGCCATAGCTCTGCTCTCTGAGGCAGATGTCGATGCAGCCAGCCACCATGTCAGACATGCTGAATTTTTCCTGGTAAGTGCACCTCATAATCCTACACTGATTATTAGAAATGGGTTAAAATGCTGAATCTAATTGGCCAGCAGAGTTTAAAAGAATAAAGTTTTGGTGTATTTATTTCAGGCATAACCTTCATGCGGCCGTGGTGCTGGAGACACAGCCTCGCTGCTCAAATAACAACAGAATGGCTTGCAGCCTTGAGGACAACTGAATCTACTGAAAGCCTGAGAAAGCTTGGGAAAGAGTAAAGCATGTTTTCTTGGTAGCAGTGATTTCTCGGTCTGCTCTGCTTGCTAGAAGAAAGCAAGGGCTCTCATCTAAAAGAGGCTTGCTGACTCAGCTTCAGCTGAAAAACCCTGCAGCCCTTAAGAGGTCCTGCCACAAAACATTTAAATGGTGTTGATAAAAGCCAACTGAATGCTTGTATGTTTTCAGCAGTAGCAGGAAAAAAAACTGTGTTGTTTTAAAATGCCAGCTTTCTGGGCCATCCTGCCTGGGCAAACTCTGACTGTTTGAGGAAGGAGGGCCAGCTACAGAAAGAGGGCTTGAGTGTTGTCTGTTGCAGCCTCTTTGATGGCAAGGACCTTGAAACACTGTAGACTTGTGGCACTGAATGCGGCTCTGTTCGGTACCTCAGCCACAAAGTTCAATGGCAGAAAGCTAAGGAATGGGCTACATCTGGCCAGCAAAGCCACGGCTTTAGTCCTACTGAGATTGCTTGGTAAATGAAAGACTCATGTGGTCAGAAAAACAGAGAGAGAAATAGAGTAAAGAGAGATTCAAAGACAAAGAAAATTTTTAAATGATTTACAGTGTGTTAAAAATATGTGCAGGCTGAAATTTGAAGTTCTTAAAGCTAAAAAAAGGAAGAGAGTTGTTGGGTGTGGTAGTACACACCTGTAAACCCAACACATGGGAGGCAGAGGGAGATTGACCTCTGTACCTTCAGGGTGAGGTAGCACACGCCTTTAATCCCAGTGCCTTGAAGGCAGAGACAAACAGATCTTTGTGAGTTCAATGTGTAGTAGCATACACCTTTAATCCCAATGCCTGAAAGGCAGAGAGAGGCAGATCTCTGAGACTTCAAGGACAGACAGGTATACAGAGTTATTCCAGGTCAAAGATACAGAGAACCTGTCTCAAAAGGCAAAAAATAAAAAGGAAAAATAAACAAAATAGAGGTTAAATTGAAGCGCACAAAGATGGAAAATTCACAGCGAATTTTGATATTGTATGCTATTATGCTCTTTTTGAATCATTTGAATTTTGAGGCAGTAGCAATAGCTGCTAAAAGATGTTTCTTTATAAAAGCTGCTGAAATAATCCAACATAGATATTTTGAAAATGCCTTGACTTTGAAATTTGGATCTAAGGACATGATGCTTTGGAAAGGAGTTTCTATTTTGTTTTCACAGAGGGTGATAGTCTGTGGATGCCTCTATCCTAATATGGTAGGATGGACCACGCCCTACTTAAAGGTTGCTGTGAACACCTTTAAAAAATTGCTTCGCTCAACTGCCAACTGAGATAAATCAATAATGATGCCACCATTCAGCAGGAAGCATTTTGGAGAGAAGAAACTGCACCCACGTTCCCAAACATGGCTTATAAACGTTCTTTTACATTTAAAGTGGGATGTGATATAGATATGAATATTTGCATTAGTATAGATTTTGCTTTACTGATAGAGATTTTAGGTCAATTTTGTTATATGTATATGCATTTTTGATCTTCATTAAGGTATTGTGATTGTGTAGTTAATTTAAAAATATAATGTATATAGGTTATTAATGGATAATCATTAATAATAGCCAAGTTTGTAGTCATGTTAGTTAGATTTTCTAGCTACATAGATATATATATTTCAGTCAGATAGGCATTATTCATAACTCTCTAGACTACAAAATAGGCTTTTTAATGTTTTAGTACCTTAGGGTTTTTCATGACAGTGAGACACTCTACTCTTGGCAGCACATATCTACTTCAGGAAGAAGATGGGCATCACAGAGGATCCTTATGGAGTTTGATAGCCATGTGGGGAAGAAACTGCTCTTGCCTGGATTGTTGCATAAACTGTACACAGAAAACACTCAGAAAGAGGACTACTGAACTTGCCTTAAGGTGAGATGATCTTTTCGTGTTCCAGATTCAGGAAAGGGTCAGCAAAACATTCTTCAAGACAAGCAGGTAGTGACTGCCTTTGAAATTTCCTGCTTCATGGAAATGTCTGCTGGAAACTATGGGCCTGTAGGCTGAGGATTGAAACACCAACGTTACAGAGGAACTTTGGGTGACTGTCCAGGCAGCGAGATGTCTCTGTCATTTCTAGAGTTTGAAAATGGCTTACTTTTTGTTTGCTTAGGTAATACTGTATTATTCTGGAGTCTCTGATGGAGTTGAAGAATAGATAGATAGTTATAGTTTTCCATTGTTATGATAAAAGATAAAATAGATATAAAAATTGTAACTGTAATTCTTGCTTGATAACTGTTTTGTTATATGTAATTTTGGTATGTTAAAGATAAAGATTCCGTTCTTGTTTAAACAGAAATAGTAGTAATGATGGAGTATAGGTCATTGGTTAATTAAATAAAGAAACTGTTTGGCCTGAGAGGTTAGAACATAGGTGGGTGGAATAAACATAAGAGAATGCTGGGAGGAATAGTAATTGAGCTTAGAGATGCTATGCACCTCTCCCATGGGCAGAAATTGTAGCTCTGCACTCTGAGGCAGATGGCGATACAGCCAGCCACCAGGTCAGACATGCTAAATCTTTCCTTCTAAGCGCACCTCGTGCTGCAACATAAATTATTAGACATGGGTTAAGAGGCTGAAAAGAATGGGGCAGGCAGTGTTGAAATGAATAGTTTTGTGTTGTTATTTCGGAGCATAACCTTACAAGGCGGCCCCATGGGGATGCAGCCCTGCTGCTCAAATTTCTACAATCAAGGGGGAAATGGAATAAGGGAAGAAAGAAGAGAGAGAGACAAGGAAGAATGGATGAATTCAATCATTCCTTGAAAAAACGAGTGAACCAATGAATGAGGAGACCTGGTAGGAAAAAATGTGCTGCATTCCCTCAGAGAGTCAGGTCAAATTAAGGATTGACAAGGTTTTTCACTAAGGAGGAGGCTTATTCCATTTTACCTTCTTTGTGCTCCAGGCCCACCCACAAGAGTGATGATGAGGACAGGGAGAACAAGAGGAGAGGGGGTACCAGAATTCCCTGGTACTCTTTCTCACCCAAATTGTAGCCAAATCACCTGACCTGGGACAGCTGATCTACATGCTGGACCCTAACTCCCAGTTTGACAACTCTAACATTTTAACTAAGTTTGTGAAGATGAAGGAACCAAAAATAGCCCAGTTACAGGATGGCAGGTTCCTTACAGGATGGGAGTCAGACATCAGTACCATACTGGTATTTGGCGGTTTGATGGGTGTGTGGGGTCTTTGCCAGACTCCACCTAGCATCATGGATTCCCTACTTTACTGATATTATGGAGTTCGGTGCATTCATCATATGTGTGCATGTCACACACTAGTGGGCATCATATGTACATGTTTATCATGTGTGTGGGTGAGTGTGTTCATGAGTTTTATAGCCCAAGTGCTACAGAACATGATCAATGAAAGGGAACACTGTTTTCCACATATGGCAGGGCAATTATTTAAATGAACTGACAAGGGTTGGATGGCATGGATAAGACCTATGAGAGTTCAAGGCATACCGAATCCAGGCATGACAAAGTAGGTGGCAGACAGAATTCTGGCAAAACTAAGTAGGTAGCTTGATGTCCAACTTACTGGAGAAGAGCAACTGAGCGGAGACACTTTTCACTAAGCAACATGCTCTAGTGGAGATCAAACATCCTTTGACTTACAGCCAGTACGAATTAAACCATTCATCAAATGAAACCTAATTTTCTCTGATTTTGAGTATACATTTGTGTCCCTTCCTGATTAATCTACTCTTTATCCTCTTAAGTCCCAATACCTCACGCTGATATCGGTCACATCTTTCCATTTGACATGGTTTTCCCTCAAGCTTCATACCGCCCCGAGATCATACAACTTTTTGTCCCCTCTCCACTGCTTCCTTGACAGCCATCTTGTCCTTTACCACACCACGCATCCCCAGTCCTTTACTCTCCAAGGGGAAAAGACCATAAATCCTGCTATGTTTTGAGGTATGTATTTCTGTGATGCCCCATCCACCAAACACAATCCATCATTGACCAAATAACACAACATGTTAACAAATTTTTATTCTTTGAGAAAGAATAATCCATTGGAAAAGATACCAGGATTCATAGAAGACCTGAGGTATCTCTGAAAAAACACATTCCCAAAGAGAGAATTAGGTCTGCCCCTCAAAATTTGAGAATTTCACTTTAACAGATCTTCACCAAATCATAGACATAGATATGGAAGTCATTATCAAACTTGATGAAATACACAGAAGGTTTGTTGGGAACTTGGCAAATAATTTTACCTATCTCTTGGGTTCCATCTTTTTTGTTGTACTGCACTCTTTTGCCCTCCAAGGAATCCCTGCCTAATTCCAAAGTCACCTCTACTGGAGGACATTCAGGCATGATGTGGAGGTTGCCTTCAATGGAATCATCATGATGGTGGTAAAGGTACAGGACCGGATCATTCTCGTTGACAATGTAGAAACAGGTCGTTATGGTCTGCACCTCATCTGGGACCACGCCACTCCACTCTTCCTTAGAGCCTGGCATGATGTGGAGGTTGCCTTCCAGGTAGTCATCCAGGAGGTGGTAAATGTACAAGACCGGATCTTTCTTGTAGGTAATATAAAACCAGGTCTTCATGATTGGCACCTCTTCTAGGACCATCCCGTTCCAGTCATTCTTAGAGCCATTTGTGCCCATGAATGTATGTTTCACTGCTCTGCCAACTATGGTGTTTGAGAGATGAGTGTCTGTCACCTGAGGAAATGGCACATTATTAGGCAGGATCTTCAGGTTTAAAATCCTTTCATCACTATGAAGCTCCAAGCCATAGACACAATCAATCCCATCATATTTCAACAAATAGAGAGAGGGATATGTTGGCAGTTGTGCTAGAATGATGGCTTTCCAATGGGTGACTGGTTCATTGGCTTCCTTCCAGCCATGAGAAATTCTGCGGCCAACAATATTCTCCAGGGCCTCAAAAGGCTTACTAAGTTTTTGCTTCTGGAGCGATGGCCCATTCTTCTTCTGGAGATGTGGCTTGCCACTCATACTAAGAGGCATCTTCATCATGGCGGGAGACTTTCTGAGATAGGCCACAGCACTCCTGTTCCACTGTCTCTTGGCTCTGTTTCTGTGCTTGGGCTTCATAGCTGCCAATCTCTGCATAGGAAGAACTCTTCAGTTTAAATCAGACACAAAGTGGTTTCCTCCACCATAAGTGCCTGCAAGGATAAGAAGGTGAGGATGTGAGGTCAAGGCTCTTTTTAGGAATAACTTTGGAGCAGGTGAAAAAGGCAGGGCTGAATAGATTTGGATACCTAAATGGAATATGTTCTTAAGAAATTAATAGGAAAATTATCAAACTCTTGTCTACAGCTCAGTATATGTGTATCAGAGACATATTCCTGCTGCAAAATGCAATTGACCTCTACTGAGAAACCTACTTCCTGACTTACTATATCAATGAGAGAGGAAGCTATTCCTATACCTAAAGTGAGAAAGAAATATCTGAACAGATGGCAAAGAATTCAAAGAACAGCCACTCCTCTCCTTACCACTCAAGCTACTGGTTAGTTGGCTGATCTATAACCACCTGCCCAAGGTCATGGCACTCCAGTCCACTGGCTCTCTCTATTGTGTCTCCTGATCCAGATCCAGGTTGATTACATAAAGATATTCTGTATCTTCATTAGAGAAGTGAGTACTGTGAGTCAAACTGCCAAAAGAAAGAAACATTAATCTGTGCAACAGCACCTATTGGAAATAATTATCTTTTAAAACACATATGGACAAAGAGGATCTTTGCCATTTAAGTGGACTGAGGAATTGGACATGTTTGGCAAAGATAGAGTGGGGAGAATACCCGACATTAACCGTCCCCACGCTATCAAATATAGGAGCTGTTAACGACATAAATTTTGGACCCAGAGCAGATTTGAAAGAAACCTTTCTTTGACTACAGAGGTCCTAGTTGCTTCCTAAACATATTTACCAAAAGAAAATATCTTGGCTCTCTAGATTCCAACTTCTGTAAATTCGGTTGAACAGTTATGGAGCCCAAGAGCTGAACTGACCTCCTCAGCCACCGTGAAGATAGTAAGCCCACCTTCACAGAAGACTAGTGCTTCATGAGGAACAGAGTTGCCACCCCCAACCAAAGCTTTGTGACATCATCAAAGCCCTACTTATGTCATAAAACTCCTCCTAGCCAGGTTTCTTCCCTACTAACCCCCAGAAATATCCAGCATACAGGTCCTAAAATGCTGCTCATACAGCCCCATGAAGACCCAAAATAAAAACCCCAATCTTCTTCCCAATTACTTGAGTCATATTTTCCAAGTAACTCAACCTTTTTATGTGTTTTTTTTTTCTGTATAATAATTTTTGGTCTGAGTAAACAACTCACATGAATGTTTTTTTTCCTAACTCCAATGTCCTCATTGGTTATTTTCTATTGATTTTTCCATTACTTCATAGTAATAATTATCAAACTTTCCACTTCTCTTCCTCCTCCCACATTCTTCTTGCTCCGCAAATAAACCTCTCCACTCAAACACCAGTCCAAATAGAGGGCAGGGTACTTTGAGCTGTGGGAAGTCCAAGCCCACCCTTCATCCATCCAGATTTAGCAAGGTATGCATCCACAAAAAATATGATCACAAAAAGCCAGTGTATGATATGCAGACAATTGCAAGTGCCATTATCTTTGGCTTCTCTGTCTGCCCCAATTGTCAGCCACATTCAGAGCTTCCAATTTGATCCCATGTTCTTTCATTCCCAGGTCACTGGATTAGTTGAAATCCCCTTAGTTCAGGCACAGTGTCTCATAGTGTGGACCAAGCCCTTATATTCCGGACATCCTTGCTCTTTTTCTCCATCCATCTGCTCTTCCACTGGAGCTTGGAAGCTCCATCTAGTTTTCTGATTTTGACCCTGACTTGATCTCCATCATTTGCCAAACAAAATTCCATGTTGTTTTTCAAGACAGTCAGTCATCAGTCTGACTATAAGACAAGGCACACATAGTTCCTAGGGACATGTCACAGTGCGGTCAATTTCTCCTCCCTGCTTAAGTACCTAGAGAGGGTCACCCTATGGCCTTCTGAGAACCACTCAAGAGATATCGATCTTGACATCCCCAGAATGGCCCCATAAATTGAGATATCATCAGTGTATGTGCACTAACTTGTGTGAGTTTGTGTGTGTGTATTTAAATCACAATAACAAATGGATTGTAATATTGAAGTTTCTTCTCATCTTTAGAAGAATATTTGCTACAGAAACACTCTCACAGTAATAGTGAGAGTGTAAACTATCTAAGAAAGGAGAAATAACTGGAGGAATCCCCCAGGAGTTATGCTCAGTGTCCCAGGAATTATGCCCAAGGAAAGTCAATGAACTCAGTGATGGAAGATAAAACCCAGCCTAAATAAAACCCTAAATCATTTAGGTGGAACATGAGATACTCTTACAACAGTTACAAGAGGTCTAAAATGCCTGGACTGGAACATAAGGGGAACACAATGACGTGGAGCTGAGAGTGCATGGCAAAACTGATTGGATCTGGCAAAAATTATGTAAGCATACCAAGGAAACCACCAGTGGGACAAAACCCTAAGAAATCTGTATGACAACATATCATGTTGAACATAATGAGATTTATAGACAAAGGAAAGATCTTAATTATGTCACTGTCACACAGGTGATGATGAACCAGTTCCATCGTAGAGTGACTCCCTGCTGTGTTTAAGATAACCTGTCAATTCTGTCTAGTCAGTTACAAGGAAATTTGCATTAATTGCACAGATTAACTATCATCATCATTTACTACACCATCAAAGGCAAGGCAAAGAAATCATAGACATGTTGTTGAATGCTGATGATGTTATTGGGAGTTTTGATGGGTTTTTTTCTTAAAGGGAAATCATCGGTGACTCTCATGCATGAAGCAGATCCTTTCTCTGTGATGTTTCCTGAATAGCCACTGAGATACCAGCCCATTGAGTTGTGGTCTCTCTCTCTTTTAAAAAGCAACTTCTACCTTCAGCTTGATCTCTTGCTTGAGCTTCCCTTCCGGCTACTAGGCTCCTTTTCTGATCCTGCAGAGGGCTTTTGTCAGGGATTGTGATCTCTAAGTTTTTCCCCTTTCAAGAACTAATCATTCTATTAATCACAATTCTAAACTGCTGTGGGAGTTTGTTTGTGACTTATGCCTTCACATGTGATACAAGCGACCTGTGTGTATAGGGTCTTCTCTCTGCTCATGTGGGGAAGGCATGGCAGCAGGAGTAGATGGCTGCTCATTCTCTGTAAGGAAATCAGTAAACAGTGGGCACCAAGTACAAGGATGTCCTGAAATATTAAGTCTTGTCCTTTCAAGGCCCCAAAGCCTCCAGCTAGGTTCAGGGTCACGACAATCTCCAAAACCCACCGAGCATGAAGTATTCAGAACCAGAAGCCTGTGTGTGCCATATCACATAAATTCATCGTGAGTACACCAATCTGTTTTTTTTTTAATTCTAAATTATTTTGTCCCATCAGAACGATCTATATTACCAATTAACCACATTTGCTGCATCTTTGGTGTCCTAGAATTGCTTTAAATTGTTGCTGGGACAGTCTTACAAACCTTCCTGTGCTGTTATGAGACCTTAAGGGGACAGCACTTATTTCAGAAATCAAAGGCAGTTGGGTTCAATCCTATGGGTAGCTGTGAGCTAGACACTGGAAGGATGGATTTGACTAAGAAAGGGAGACAGCATACATGGAGGCAGGTAACCTTTCCTTTGCAAAATGACCCATTTTGAGGTCTTACTTCAGGCTCTTCTCTTCTCCTAATCTTGGTTTTTTATTAGTTTAGGAGAAGAATTAAAACTCCATTTACAGTATCTGTGAACCTGAATGAGTTAAGAATGTGTGACCAACTTGATGTCTGCCTGTCTGTCAACAGGGCCAGAGTTCAGGGGCATCTGATGTATAGCACAGGAATGTCAGCCATCAATCTCTGGTCCACCTAACTCTACAGCATTAGAGTTGTCATGGTTGCTCATCTGATCTTCCTCATATGATCTCCATCCACAGAGATGTCAGAAAAATCCTCCCCTGAGAGTGCAAGTTCTTTACAAATGAAAGATTATACAACAGAAGACACATGGGAGATTTCTATGGGCAAGCTGTTGAAAGGATAAAGTGACAGAAGAAGTTCATTGATTAATTAAAGAAAGAATCCGCTTCAGCTGATAGGTTAGAACATAGGTAGGTGGAGTAAACAAAATAGAATGCCGGGAGGAAGAGGTAGTGAGCTCAGAGAAGCCATGCTCCCCTCTCCCCGGCAGATGCCATAGCTCTGCTCTCTGAGGCAGATGTCGATGTAGCCAGCCACCATGTCAGACATGCTGAATTTTTCCTGGTAAGTGCAACTCGTTATACTACACTGATTATTAGAAATGGGTTAAAATGCTGAATCTAATAGGCCAGCAGTGTTTAAAAGAATACAGTTTTTGTGTATTTATTTCAGGCATAACCTTCATGCGGCCGTGGTGCTGGGGACACAGCCTCGCTGCTCAAATAACTACAGAATGGCTTGCAGCCTTGTGGACAACTGAATCCACTGAAAGCCTGAGAAAGCTTGGGAAAGAGTAAAGCATGTTTTCTTGGTAGCAGCGATTTCTCGGTCTGCTCTGCTTGCTAGAAGAAAGCAAGGGCTCTCATCTAAAAGAGGCTTGCTGACTCAGCTTCAGCTGCAAAACCCTGCAGCCCTTAAGAGGTCCTGCAACACAACATTTAAATGGTGTTGATAAAAGCCAACTGAATGCTTGTATGTTTTCAGCAGTAGCAGAAAAAAAAACCGGGGTTGTTTTAAAATGCCGGCTTTCTGGGCCATCCTGCCTGGGCAAACTCTGACTGTTTGAGGAAGGAGGGCCAGCTACAGAAAGAGGGCTTGAGTGTTGTCTGTTGCAGCCATATGATGGCAAGGACCTTGAAACACTGTAGACTTGTGGCACTGAATGCGGCTCTGTTCGGTACCTCAGCCACAAGGTTGGAATGGCAGAAAGCTAAGGAATGGGCTACATCTGGCCAGCAAAGCCACGGCTTTAGTCCTACTGAGATTGCTTGGTAAATGAAAGACTCATGTGGTCAGAAAAACAGAGAGAGAAATAGAGTAAAGAGAGATTCAAAGACAAAGAAAATTTTTAAATGATTTACAGTGTGTTAAAAATATGTGCAGGCTAAAATTTGAAGTTCTTAAAGTTAAAAAAAGGAAGGGAGTTGTTGGGTGTGGTAGTACACACCTGTAAACCCAACACATGGGAGGCAGAGGGAGATTGACCTCTGTATTTTCAAGGTGAGGTAGCACACGCCTTTAATCCCAGTGCCTTGAAGGCAGAGACAAACAGATCTTTGTGAGTTCAATGTGTAGTAGCATACACCTTTAATCCCAATGCCTGAAAGGCAGAGAGAGGCAGATCTCTGAGACTTCAAGGACAGACAGTTATACAGAGTTATTCCAGGTCAAAGATACAGAGAACCTGTCTCAAAAGGCAAAAATAAAAAGGAAAAATAAACAAAATAGAGGTTAAATTGAAGCGTACAAAGATGGAAAATTCACAGCGAATTTTGATATTGTATGCTATTATGCTCTTTTTGAATCATTTGAATTTTGAGGCAGTAGCAATAGCTGCTAAAAGATGTTTCTTTATAAAAGCTGCTGAAATAATCCAACATAGATATTTTGAAAATGCCTTGACTTTGAAATTTGGATCTAAGGACATGATGCTTTGGAAAGGAGTTTCTATTTTGTTTTCACAGAGGGTGATAGTCTGTGGATGCCTCTATCCTAATATGGTAGGATGGACCACGCCCTACTTAAAGGTTGCTGTGAACACCTTTAAAAAATTGCTTCGCTCAACTGCCAACTGAGATAAATCAATAATGATGCCACCATTCAGCAGGAAGCATTTTGGAGAGATAAAACTGCACCCACGTTCTCAAATAGGGCTTATAAACGTTCTTTTACATTTAAAGTGGGATGTGATATAGATATGAATATTTGCATTAGTATAGATTTTGCTTTACTGATAGAGATTTTAGGTCAATTTCGTTATATGTATATGCATTTTTGATCTTAATTAAGGTATTGTGATTGTGTAGTTCATTTAAAAATATAATGTATATAGGTTATTAATGGATAATCATTCATAATAGTCAAGTTTGTAGTCATGTTAGTTAGATTTTCTAGCTACATAGATATATATATATATTTCAGTTAGATAGGCATTATTCATATCTCTCTAGACTACAAAATAGGCTATTTAATGTTTTAGTACCTTAGGGTTTTTCATGACAGTGAGACACTCTACTCTTGGCAGCACATATCTACTTCAGGAAGAAGATGGGCATCAAAGAGGATCCTTATGGAGTTTGATAGCCATTTGGGGAAGAAACTGCTCTTGCCTGGATTGTTGCATAAACTGTACACAGAAAACACTCAGAGAGAGGACTACTGAACTTGCCTAAAGGTGAGATGATCTTTCCGTGTTCCAGATTCAGGAAAGGGTCAGCAAAACATTCTTCAAGACAAGCAGATAGTGACTGCCTTTGAAATTTCCTGCTTCATGGAAATGTCTGCTGGAAACTATGGGCCTGTAGGCTGAGGATGGAAACACCAACGGTACAGAGGAACTTTGGGTGACTGTCCAGGCAGCGAGATGTCTCTGTCATTTCTAGAGTTTGAAAATGGCTTACTTTTTGTTTGCTTAGGTAATACTGTATTATTCTGGAGTCTCTGATGGAGTTGAAGAAGAGATAGATAGTTATAGTTTTCCATTGTTATGATAAAAGATAAAATAGATATAAATATTGTAACTGTAATTCTTGCTTGATAACTGTTTTGTTATATGTAATTTTGCTATGTTAAAGTTAAAGATTCCATTTTTGTTTAAACAGAAATAGGAGTAATGGTGGAGTATAGGTCATTGGTTAATTAAATAAAGAAACCGTTTGGCCTGCAAGGTTAGAACATAGTTGGGTGGAATAAATATAAGAGAATGCTGGGAGGAATAGGAATTGAGCTTAGAGATGCCATGCACCTCTGCCATGGGCAGAAATGGTAGCTCTGCACTCTGAGGCAGATGGCGATACAGCCAGCCACCAGGTCAGACATGCTAAATCTTTCCTTCTAAGCCAACCTCGTGCTGCAACATACATTATTAGACATGGGTTAAGAGGCTGAAAAGAATGGGGCAGGCAGTGTTGAAATGAATAGTTTTGTGTTGTTATTTCGGAGCATAACCTTACAAGGCGGCCCCATGGGGATGCAGCCCTGCTGCTCAAATTTCTACAATCAAGGGGGAAATGGAAGAAGGGAAGAATGAAGAGAGAGAGACAAGGAAGAATGGATGAATTCAATTATTCATTGGAAAAATGAGTGAACCAAGGAATGAGGAGACCTAGTAGGAAATAATGTTCTGCATTCCCTCAGAGAGTCAGGTCAAATTAAGGATTGACAAGGTTTTCCACTAAGGAGGAGGCTTATTCCATTTTACCTTCTTTGTGCTCCAGGCCCACCCACAAGAGTGATGATGAGGACAGGGAGAACAAGAGGAGAGGGGGTACCAGAATTCCCAGGTACAATTTCTCACCCAAATTGTAGCCAAATCACCTGACCTGGCACAGCTGATCTACATGCTGGACCCTAACTCCCAGTTTGACAACTCTAACATTTTAAACAAGTTTGTGAAGATGAAGGAACCAAAAATAGCCCAGAAACAGGATGGCAGGTTCCTTACAGGATGGGAGTCAGACATCAGTACCATACTGGTATTTGGCGGTTTGATGGGTGTGTGGGGTCTTTGCCAGACTCCACCTAGCATCATGGATTCCCTACTTTACTGATATTATGGAGTTTGGTGCATTCATCATATGTGTGCATGTCACACACTAGTGGGCATCATATGTACATGTTTATCCTGTGTGTGGGTGAGTGTGTTCATGAGTTTTATAGCCCAAGTACTACAGAACATGATCAATGAAAGGGAACACTGTTTTCCAGATATGGCAGGGCAATTATTTAAATGAACTGACAAGGGTTGGATGGCATGGATAAGACCTATGAGAGTTCAAGGCATACCGAATCCAGGCATGACAAAGTAGGTGGCAGACAGAATTCTGGCAAAACTAAGTAGGTAGCTTGATGTCCAACTTACTGGAGAAGAGCAACTGAGCGGAGACACTTTTCACTAAGCAACATGCTCTAGTGGCAATCAAACATCCTTTGACTTACAGCCAGTACGAATTAAACCATTCATCAAATGAAACCTAATTTTCTCTGATTTTGAGTATACATTTGTGTCCCTTCCTGATTAATCTACTCTTTATCCTCTTAAGTCCCAATACCTCACGCTGATATCGGTCACATCTTTCCATTTGACATGGTTTTCCCTCAAGCTTCGTACCGCCCCGAGATCATACAACTTTTTGTCCCCTCTCCACTGCTTCCTTGACAGCCATCTTGTCCTTTACCACACCACGCATCCCCAGTCCTTTACTCTCCAAGGGGAAAAGACCATAAATCCTGCTTTGTTTTGAGGCATGTATTTCTGTGATGCCCCATCCACCAAACACAATCCATCGTTGACCAAATAACACAACATGTTAACAAATTTTTATTCTTTGAGAAAGAATAATCCATTGGAAAAAATACCAGGATTCATAGAAGACCTGAGGTATCTCTGAAAAAAACACATTCCCAAAGAGAGAATTAAGTCTGCCCCTCAAAATTTGAGAATTTCACTTTAACAGATCTTCACCAAATCATAGACATAGATATGGAAGTCATTATCAAACTTGATGAAATACACAGAAGGTTTGTTGGGAACTTGGCAAATAATTTTACCTATCTCTTGGGTTCCATCTTTTTTGTTGTACTGCACTCTTTTGCCCTCCAAGGAATCCCTGCCTAATTCCAAAGTCACCTCTACTGGAGGACATTCAGGCGTGATGTGGAGGTTGCCTTCAATGGAATCATCATGATGGTGGTAAAGGTACAGGACCGGATCATTCTCGTTGACCATGTATAAACAGGTCGTTATATCCTGCACCTCATCTGGAACCACGCCACTCCACTCTTCCTTAGAGCCTGGCATGATGTGGAGGTTGCCTTCCAGGTAGTCATCCAGGAGGTGGTAAATGTACAAGACCGGATCTTTCTTGTAGGTAATATAAAACCAGGTCTTCATGATTGGCACCTCTTCTAGGACCATCCCGTTCCAGTCTTTCTTAGAGCCATTTGTGCCCATGAATATATGTTTCACTGCTCTGCCAACTATGGTGTTTGAGAGATGAGTGTCTGTCACCTGAGGAAATGGCACATTATTAGGCAGGATCTTCAGGTTTAAAATCCTTTCATCACTATGAAGCTCCAAGCCATAGACACAATCAATCCCATCATATTTCAACAAATAGAGAGAGGGATATGTTGGCAGTTGATCTAGAATGATGGCTTTCCAATGGGTGACTGGTTCATTGGCTTCCTTCCAGCCATGAGAAATTCTGCGGCCAACAATATTCTCCAGGGCCTCAAAAGGCTTACTAAGTTTTTGCTTCTGGAGCGATGGCCCATTCTTCTTCTGGAGATGTGGCATGCCACTCATACTGAGAGGCATCTTCATCATGGCGGGAGACTTTCTGAGATAGGCCACAGCACTCCTGTTCCACTGTCTCTTGGCTCTGTTTCTGTGCTTGGGCTTCATAGCTGCCAATCTCTGCATAGGAAGAACTTCAGTTTAAATCAGACACAAAGTGGTTTCCTCCACCATAAGTGCCTGCAAGGATAAGAAGGTGAGGATGTGAGGTCAATGCTCTTTTTAGGAATAACTTTGGAGCAGGTGAAAAAGGCAGGGCTGAATAGATTTGGATACCTAAATGGAATATGTTCTTAAGAAATTAATAGGAAAATTATCAAACTCTTGTCTACAGCTCAGTATATGTGTATCAGAGACATATTCCTGCTGCAAAATGCAATTGACCTCTACTGAGAAACCTACTTCCTGAATTACTATATCAATGAGAGAGGAAGCTATGCCTATACCTAAAGTGAGAAAGAAATATCTGAACAGATGGCAAAGAATTCAAAGAACAGCCACTCCTCTCCTTACCACTCAAGCTACGGGTTAGTTGGCTGATCTATAACCACCTGCCCAAGGTCATGGCACTCCAGTCCACTGGCTCTCTCTATTGTGTCTCCTGATCCAGATCCAGGTTGATTACATAAAGATATTCTGTATCTTCATTAGAGAAGTGAGTACTGTGAGTCAAACTGCCAAAAGAAAGAAACATTAATCTGTGCAACAGCACCTATTAGAAATAATTATCTTTTAAAACACATATGGACAAAGAGGATCTTTGCCATTTAAGTGGACTGAGGAATTGGACATTTTTAGCAAAGATAGAGTGGGGAGAATACCTGACATTAACCGTACCCCAGCTATCAAATATAGGAGCTGTTAACGACATAAATTTTGGACCCAGAGCAGATTTGAAAGAAACCTTTCTTTGACTACAGAGGTCCTAGTTGCTTCCTAAACATATTTACCAAAAGAAAATATCTTGGCTCTCTAGATTCCAACTTCTGGAAATTCGGTTGAACAGTTGTGGAGCCCAAGAGATGAACTGACCTCCTCAGCCACCATGAAGATAGTAAGCACACCTTCACAGAAGACTAGTGCTTCATGTGGAACAGAGTTGCCACCCCAAACCAAAGCTTTGTGACATCATCAAGGCCCTACTTATGTCATAAAACTCCTCCTAGCCAGGTTTCTTCCCTACTAACCCCCAGAAATATCTAGCATACAGGTCCTAAAATGCTGCTCATACAGCCCCATGAAGACCCAAAAAAAAAAACCCCAATCTTCTTCCCAATTACTTGAGTCATATTTTCCAAGTAACTCAACCTTTTTATGTGTGTTTTTTTTTTTCTGTATAATAATTTTTGGTCTGAGTCAACAACTCACATGAATATTTTTTTTTCCTAACTCCAATGTCCTCATTGGTTATTTTCTATTGATTTTTCCATTACTTCATAATAATAATTATCAAACTTTCCACTTCTCTTCCTCCTCCCACATTCTTCTTGCTCCGCAAATAAACCTCTCCACTCAAACACCAGTCCAAATAGAGGGCAGGGTACTTTGAGCTGTGGGAAGTCCAAGCCCACCCTTCATCCATCCTGATTTAGCAAGGTATGCATCCACAAAAAATATGATCACAAAAAGCCAGTGTATGATATGCAGACAAGTGACAGTGCCATTATCTTTGGCTTCTCCGTCTGCCCCAATTGTCAGCCACATTCAGAGCTTCCAGTTTGATCCCATGTTATTTCATTCCCAGGTCACTGGATTAGTTGAAATCCCCTTAGTTCAGGCACAGTGTCTCATAGTGTGGACCAAGCCCTTATATTCCTGACATCCTTGCTCTTTTTCTCCATCCATCTGCTCTTCCACTGGAGCTTGGAAGCTCCATCTAGTTTTCTGATTTTGACCCTGACTTGATCTCCATCATTTTCCAAACAAATGTTCCATGGTGGTTTTCAAGATAGTCAGTCATCAGTCTGACAATGGGACAAGGCACACATAGTTCCTAGGGACATGTCACAGTGCGGTCAACTTCTCCTCCATGCTTAAGTACCTAGAGAGGGTCACCCTATGGCCTTCTGAGAACCACTCAAGAGATATCGATCTTGACATCCCCAGAATGGCCCCATAAATTGAGATATCATCAGTGTATGTGAATTAACTTGTGTGTGTTTGTGTATGTGTATTTAAATCACAATAACAAATGGATTGTAATATTGAAGTTTCTTCTCATCTTGAGAAGAAAATTTGCTACAGAAACACTCCCACAGTAATAGTGAGAGTGTAAACTGTCTCATCAAGGAGAAATAACTGGAGGAATCCCCCAGGAGTTAGGCTCAGTGTCCCAGGAATTAAGCCCAAGGAAAGTCAATGAACTCAGTGATGGAAGATAAAACCCAGCCTAAATAAAACCCTAAATCATTTAGGTGGAACATGATATACTCTTACAACAGTTACAAGAGGTCTAAAATGCCTGGACTGGAACAAAGGGGAACACAAGGACGTAGAGCTGAGAGTGCATGGCAAAACTGATTGGATCTGGCAAAAATTATGTAAGCATACAAAGGAAACCACCAATGGGACAAAACCCTAACAAATCTGTATGACAACATATCATGTTGAACATAATGAGATTTATAGACAAAGGAAAGATCTTAATTATGTCACTGTCACACAGGTGATGATGAACAAGTTCCATCGTAGAGTGACATCCTGCTGTGTTTAAGATAACCTGTCAATTCTGTCTAGTCAGTTACAAGGAAATTTGCATTAAGTGCACAGATTAACTATCAGCATCATTTAATGAACAATCAAAGGCGAGGCAAAGAAATCATAGACATGTTGTTGAATGCTGATGATGTTATTGGGAGTTTTGATGGGTTTTTTTCTTAAAGGGAAATCATCGGTGACTCTCACGCATGAAGCAGATCCTTTCTCTGTGATGTTTCCTGAATAGCCACTGAGATACCAGCCCATTGAGTTGTGGTCTCTCTCTCTTTTAAAAAGCAACTTCTACCTTCAGCTTGATCTCTTGCTTGAGCTTCCCTTCCGGCTACTAGGCTCCTTTTCTGATCCTGCAGAGGGTTTTTGTAAGGGATTGTGATCTCTAAGTTTTTCTCCTTTCAAGAACTAATCATTCTATTAATCACAATTCTAAACTGCTGTGGAAGTTTGTTTGTGACTTATGCCTTCACATGTGATACAAGCGACCTGTGTGTATAGGGTCTTCTCTCTGTTCATGTGGGGAAGAGATGGCAGCAGGAGTAGATGGCTGCTCATTCTCTGTAAGGAAATCAGTAAACAGTGGGCACCAAGTACAAGGATGTCCTGAAATATTAAGTCTTGTCCTTTCAAGGCCCCAAAGCCTCCAGCTAGGTTCAGGGTCACGACAATCTCCAAAACCCACCGAGCATGAAGTATTCAGAACCAGAAGCCTGTGTGTGCCATATCACATAAATTCATCGTGAGTACACCATTCTGTTTTTTTTTTAATGCTACATTATTTTGTCCCATCAGAACGATCTATATTACCAATTACCCAAATTTGCTGCATCTTTGGTGTCCTAGAATTGCTTTAAATTGTTGCTGGGACAGTCTTACAAACCTTCCTGTGCTGTTATGAGACCTTAAGGGGACAGCACTTATTTCAGAAATCAAAGGCAGTTGGGTTCAATCCTATGGTTAGCTGTTAGCTAGACACTGGAATGATGGATTTGACTAAGAAAGGGAGACAGCATACATGGAGGCAGGTAACCTTTCCTTTGCAAAATGACCCATTTTGAGGCCTTACTTCAGGCTCTTCTCTTCTCCTAATCTTGTTATTTTTATTAGTTTAGGAGAAGAATTAAAACTCCATTTACAGTATTTGTGAACCTGAATGAGTTAAGTATGTGTGACCAACTTGATGTCTGCCTGTCTGTCAACAGGGCCAGTGATCAGGGGCATCTGATGCATAGCACAGGAATGTCAGCCATCAATCTCTGGTCCACCTAACTCTACAGCATTAGAGTTGTCATGGTTGCTCATCTGATCTTCCTCATATGATCTCCATCCACAGAGATGTCAGAAAAATCCTCCCCTGAGAGTGCAAGTTCTTTACAAATGAAAGATTATACAACAGAAGACACATGGGAGATTTCTATGGGCAAGCTGTTGAAAGGATAAAGTGACAGAAGAAGTTTATTGATTAATTAAAGAAAGAATCCGCTTCAGCTGATAGGTTAGAACATAGGTAGGTGGAGTAAACAAAATAGAATGCCGGGAGGAAGAGGTAGTGAGCTCAGAGAAGCCATGCTCCCCTCTCCCCGGCAGATGCCATAGCTCTGCTCTCTGAGGCAGATGTCAATGCAGCCAGCCACCATGTCAGACATGCTGAATTTTTCATGGTAAGTGCAACTCCTTATACTACACTGATTATTAGAAATGGGTTAAAATGCTGAATCTAATGGGCCAGCAGTGTTTAAAAGAATACAGTTTTTGTGTATTTATTTCAGGCATAACCTTCATGCGGCCGTGGTGCTGGGGACACAGCCTCGCTGCTCAAATAACTACAGAATGGCTTGCAGCCTTGTGGACAACTGAATCCACTGAAAGCCTGAGAAAGCTTGGGACAGAGTAAAGCATGTTTTCTTGGTAGCAGCGATTTCTCGGTCTGCTCTGCTTGCTAGAAGAAAGCAAGGGCTCTCATCTAAAAGAGGCTTGCTGACTCAGCTTCAGCTGCAAAAACCTGCAGCCCTTAAGAGGTCCTGCCACAAAACATTTAAATGGTGTTGATATAAGCCAACTGAATGCTTGTATGTTTTCAGCAGTAGCAGGAAAAAAAAACTGTGTTGTTTTAAAATGCCGGCATTCTGGGCCATCCTGCCTGGGCAAACTCTGACTGTTTGAGGAAGGAGGGCCAGCTACAGAAAGAGGGCTTGAGTGTGGTCTGTTGCAGCCTCTTTGATGGCAAGGACCTTGAAACACTGTAGACTTGTGGCACTGAATGCGGCTCTGTTCGGTACCTCAGCCACAAGGTTGGAATGGCAGAAAGCTAAGGAATGGGCTACATCTGGCCAGCAAAGCCACGGCTTTAGTCCTACTGAGATTGCTTGGTAAATGAAAGACTCATGTGGTCAGAAAAACAGAGAGAGAAATAGAGTAAAGAGAGATTCAAAGACAAAGAAATTTTTTAAATGATTTACAGTGTGTTAAAAATATGTGCAGGCTAAAATTTGAAGTTCTTAAAGTTAAAAAAAGGAAGAGAGTTGTTGGGTGTGGTAGGACACACCTGTAAACCCAACACATGGGAGGCAGAGGGAGATTGACCTCTGTACCTTCAAGGTGAGGTAGCACACGCCTTTAATCCCAGTGCCTTGAAGGCAGAGACAAACAGATCTTTGTGAGTTCAATGTGTAGTAGCATACACCTTTAATCCCAATGCCTGAAAGGCAGAGAGAGGCAGATCTCTGAGACTTCAAGGACAGACAGGTATACAGAATTATTCCAGGTCAAAGATACAGAGAACCTGTCTCAAAAGGCAAAAAATAAAAAGGAAAAGTAAACAAAATAGAGGTTAAATTGAAGCGCACAAAGATGGAAAATTCACAGCGAATTTTGATATTGTATGCTATTATGCTCTTTTTGAATCATTTGAATTTTGAGGCAGTAGCAATAGCTGCTAAAAGATGTTTCTTTATAAAAGCTGCTGAAATACTCCAACATAGATATTTTGAAAATGCCTTGACTTTGAAATTTGGATCTAAGGACATGATGCTTTGGAAAGGAGTTTCTATTTTGTTTTCACAGAGGGTGATAGTCTGTGGATGCCTCTATCCTAATATGGTAGGATGGACGACACCCTACTTAAAGGTTACTCTGAACACCTTTAAAAAATTGCTTCTCTCAACTGCCAACTGAGATAAATCAATAATGATGCCACCATTCAGCAGGAAGCATTTTGGAGAGAACAAACTGCACCCACGTTCCCAAATATGGCTTATAAACGTTCTTTGACATTTAAAGTGGGATGTGATATAGATATGAATATTTGCATTAGTATAGATTTTGCTTTACTGATAGAGATTTTAGGTCAATTTTGTTATATGTATATGCATTTTTGATCTTAATTAAGGTATTGTGATTGTGTAGTTCATTTAAAAATATAATGTATATAGGTTATTAATGGATAATCATTAATAATAGTCAAGTTTGTAGTCATGTTAGTTAGATTTTCTAGCTACATAGAGATATATATATTTCAGTTAGATAGGCATTATTCATATCTCTCTAGACTACAAAACAGGCTATTTAATGTTTTAGTACCTTAGGGTTTTTCATGACAGTGAGACACTCTACTCTTGGCAGCACATATCTACTTCAGGAAGAAGATGGGCATCAAAGAGGATCCTTATGGAGTTTGATAGCCATTTGGGGAAGAAACTGCTCTTGCCTGGATTGTTGCATAAACTGTACACAGAAAACACTCAGAGAGAGGACTACTGAACTTGCCTAAAGGTGAGATGATCTTTTCGTGTTCCTGATTCAGGAAAGGGTCAGCAAACATTCTTCAAGACAAGCAGATAGTGACTGCCTTTGAAATTTCCTGCTTCATGGAAATGTCTGCTGGAAACTATGGGCCTGTAGGCTGAGGATGGAAACACCAACGGTACAGAGGAACTTTGGGTGACTGTCCAGGCAGCGAGATGTCTCTGTCATTTCTAGAGTTTGAAAATGGCTTACTTTTTGTTTGCTTAGGCAATACTGTATTATTCTGGAGTCTCTGATGGAGTTGAAGAAGAGATAGATAGTTATAGTTTTCCATTGTTATGATAAAAGATAAAATAGATATAAATATTGTAACTGTAATTCTTGCTTGATAACAGTTTTGTTATATGTAATTTTGCTATGTTAAAGTTAAAGATTCCATTCTTGTTTAAACAGAAATAGGAGTAATGATGGAGTATAGCTCATTGGTTAATTAAATAAAGAAACTGTTTGGCCTGAAAGGTTAGAACATAGGTGGGTGGAATAAACATAAGAGAATGCTGGGAGGAATAGGAATTGAGCTTAGAGATGCCATGCACCTCTCCCATGGGCAGAAATGGTAGCTCTGCACTCTGAGGCAGATGGCGATACAGCCAGCCACCAGGTCAGACATGCTAAATCTTTCCTTCTAAGCGCACCTCGTGCTGCAACATACATTATTAGACATGGGTTAAGAGGCTGAAAATAATGGGGCAGGCAGTGTTGAAATGAATAATTTTGTGTTGCTATTTCGGAGCATAACCTTACAAGGCGGCCCCATGGGGATGCAGCCCTGCTGCTCAAATTTCTACAATCAAGGGGGGAAGGGAAGAAGGGAAGAAAGAAGAGAGAGAGACAAGGAAGAATGGATGAATTCAATCATTCCTTGGAAAAATGAGTGAACCAATGAATGAGGAGACCTAGTAGGAAAAAATGTGCTGCATTCCCTCAGAGAGTTAGGTCAAATTAAGGATTGACAAGGTTTTCCACTAAGGAGGAGGCTTATTCCATTTTACTTTCTTTGTGCTCCAGGCCCACCCACAAGAGTGATAATGAGGACAGGGAGAAGAAGAGGAGAGGGTGTACCAGAATTCCCTGGTACAATTTCTCACCCAAATTGTAGCCAAATCACCTGACCTGGGACAGCTGATCTACATGCTGGACCCTAACTCCCAGTTGGACAACTCTAACATTTTAACCCAGTTTGTGAAGATGAAGGAACCAAAAATAGCCCAGTTACAGGATGGCAGGTTCCTTACAGGATGGGAGTCAGACATCAGTACCATACTGGTATTTGGCGGTTTGATGGGTGTGTGGGGTCTTTGCCAGACTCCACCTAGCATCATGGATTCCCTACTTTACTGATATTATGGAGTTCGGTGCATTCATTATATGTGTGCATGTCACACACTAGTGGGCATCATATGTACATGTTTATCCTGTGTGTGGGTGAGTGTGTTCATGAGTTTTATAGCCCAAGTACTACAGAACATGATCAATGAAAGGGAACACTGTTTTCCAGATATGGCAGGGCAATTATTTAAATGAACTGACAAGGGTTGGATGGCATGGATAAGACCTATGAGAGTTCAAGGCATACCGAATCCAGGCATGACAAAGTAGGTGGCAGACAGAATTCTGGCAAAACTAAGTAGGTAGCTTGATGTCCAACTTACTGGAGAAGAACAACTGAGCGGAGACACTTTTCACTAAGCAACATGCTCTAGTGGAGATCAAACATCCTTTGACTTACAGCCAGTACGAATTAAACCATTCATCAAATGAAACCTAATTTTCTCTGATTTTGAGTAGACATTTGTGTCCCTTCCTGATTAATCTACTCTTTATCCTCTTAAGTCCCAATACCTCACGCTGATATCGGTCACATCTTTCAATTTGACATGGTTTTCCCTCAAGCTTCATACCGCCCCGAGATCATACAACTTTTTGTCCCCTCTCCACTGCTTCCTTGACAGCCATCTTGTCCTTTACCACACCACGCATCCCCAGTCCTTTACTCTCCAAGGGGAAAAGACCATAAATCCTGCTTTGTTTTGAGGCATGTATTTCTGTGATGCCCCATCCACCAAACACAATCCATCATTGACCAAATAACACAACATGTTAACAAATTTTTATTCTTTGAGAAAGAATAATCCATTGGAAAAGATACCAGGATTCATAGAAGACCTGAGGTATCTCTGAAAAAACACATTCCCAAAGGGAGCATTAAGTCTGCCCCTCAAAATTTGAGAATTTCACTTTAACAGATCTTCACCAAATCATAGACATAGATATGGAAGTCATTATCAAACTTGATGAAATACACAGAAGATTTGTTGGGAAATTGGCAAATAATTTTTCCTATCTCTTGGGTTCCATCTCTTTTGTTGTACTGCACTCTTTTGCCCTCCAAGGAATCCCTGCCTAATTCCAAAATCACCTCTACTGGAGGACATTCAGGCGTGATGTGGAGGTTGCCTTCAATGGAATCATCATGATGGTGGTAAAGGTACAGGACCGGATCATTCTCGTTGACAATGTAGAAACAGGTCGTTATGGTCTGCACCTCATCTGGGACCACGCCACTCCACTCTTCCTTAGAGCCTGGCATGATGTGGAGGTTGCCTTCCAGGTAGTCATCCAGGAGGTGGTAAATGTACAAGACCGGATCTTTCTTGTAGGTAATATAAAACCAGGTCTTCATGATTGGTACCTCTTCTAGGACCCTCCTGTTCCAGTCATTCTTAGAGCCATTTGTGCCCATGAATGTATGTTTCACTGCTCTGCCAACTATGGTGTTTGAGAGATGAGTGTCTGTCACCTGAGGAAATGGCACATTATTAGGCAGGATCTTCAGGTTTAAAATCCTTTCATCACTATGAAGCTCCAAGCCATAGACACAATCAATCCCATCATATTTCAACAAATAGAGAGAGGGATATGTTGGCAGTTGATCTAGAATGATGGCTTTCCAATGGGTGACTGGTTCATTGGCTTCCTTCCAGCCATGAGAAATTCTGCGGCCAACAATATTCTCCAGGGCCTCAAAAGGCTTACTAAGTTTTTGCTTCTGGAGCGATGGCCCATTCTTCTTCTGGAGATGTGGCATGCAACTCATACTAAGAGGCATCTTCATCATGGCGGGAGACTTTCTGAGATAGGCCACAGCACTCCTGTTCCACTGTCTCTTGGCTCTGTTTCTGTGCTTGGGCTTCATAGCTGCCAATCTCTGCATAGGAAGAACTCTTCAGTTTAAATCAGACACAAAGTGGTTTCCTCCACCATAAGTGCCTGCAAGGATAAGAAGGTGAGGATGTGAGGTCAAGGCTCTTTTTAGGAATAACTTTGGAGCAGGTGAAAAAGGCAGGGCTGAATAGATTTGGATACCTAAATGGAATATGTTCTTAAGAAATTAATAGGAAAATTATCAAACTCTTGTCTACAGCTCAGTATATGTGTATCAGAGACATATTCCTGCTGCAAAATGCAATTGACCTCTACTGAGAAACCTACTTCCTGAATTACTATATCAATGAGAGAGGAAGCTATGCCTATACCTAAAGTGAGAAAGAAATATCTGAACAGATGGCAAAGAATTCAAAGAGCAGCCACTCCTCTCCTTACCACTCAAGCTACTGGTTAGTTGGCTGATCTATAACCACCTGCCCAAGGTCATGGCACTCCAGTCCACTGGCTCTCTCTATTGTGTCTCCTGATCCAGATCCAGGTTGATTACATAAAGATATTCTGTATCTTCATTAGAGAAGTGAGTACTGTGAGTCAAACTGCCAAAAGAAAGAAACATTAATCTGTGCAACAGCACCTATTAGAAATAATTATCTTTTAAAACACATAGGGACAAAGAGGATCTTTGCCATTTAAGTGGACTGAGGAATTGGACATTTTTAGCAAAGATAGAGTGGGGAGAAGACCTGACATTAACCGTCCCCCAGCTATCAAATATAGGAGCTGTTAACGACATAAATTTTGGACCCAGAGCAGATTTGAAAGAAACCTTTCTTTGACTACAGAGGTCCTAGTTGCTTCCTAAACATATTTACCAAAAGAAAATATCTTGGCTCTCTAGATTCCAACTTCTGGAAATTTGGTTGAACAGTTGTCGAGCCCAAGAGCTGAACTGACCTCCTCAGCCACTGTGAAGATAGTAAGCCCACCTTCACAGAAGACTAGTGCTTCATGTGGAACAGAGTTGCCACCCCAAACCAAAGCTTTGTGACATCATCAAGGCTCTACTTATGTCATAAAACTCTTCCTAGCCAGGTTTCTTCCCTACTAACCCCCAGAAATATCCAGCATACAGGTCCTAAAATGCTGCTCATACAACCCCATGAAGACCCAAAATAAAAACCCCAATCTTCTTCCCAATTACTTGAGTCATATTTTCCAAGTAACTCAACCGCTTTATGTGTTTTTTTTTTTTTTTCTGTAAAATAATTTTTGGTCTGAGTCAACAACTCACGTGAATGTTTTTTTTTCCTAACTCCAATGTCCTCATTTGTTATTTTCATTTATTTTTCCATTACTTCATAATAATAATTATCAAACTGTCCACTTCTCTTCCTCCTCCCACATTCTTCTTGCTCCGCAAATAAACCTCTCCACTCAAACAACAGTCCAAATAGAGGGCAGGGTACTTTGAGCTGTGGGAAGTCCAAGCCCACCCTTCATCCATCCAGATTTAGCAAGGTATGCATCCACAAAAATTATGATCACAAAAAGCCAGTGTATGATATGCAGACAATTGCAAGTGCCATTATCTTTGGCTTCTCTGTCTGCCACAATTGTCAGCCACATTCAGAGATTCCAGTTTGATCCCATGTTCTTTCATTCCCAGGTCACTGGATTAGTTGAAATCCCCTTAGTTCAGGCACAGTGTCTCATAGTGTGGACAAAGCCCTTATATTCCTGACATCCTTGCTCTTTTTCTCCATCCATCTGCTCTTCCACTGGAGCTTGGAAGCTCCATCTAGTTTTCTGATTTTGACCCTGACTTGATCTCCATCATTTGCCAAACAAAAGTTCCATGGTGGTTTTCAAGATAGTCAGTCATCAGTCTGACTATGGGACAAGGCACACATAGTTCCTAGGGACATGTCACAGTGCGGTCCACTTCTCCTCCCTGCTTAAGTACCTAGAGAGGGTCACCCTATGGCCTTCTGAGAACCACTCGAGAGATATCGATCTTGACATCCCCAGAATATCCCCATAAATTGAGATATCATCAGTGTATGTGCATTTACTTGTGTGTGTGTGTTTGTGTGTGTGTATTTAAATCACAATAACAAATGGATTGTAATATTGAAGTTTCTTCTCATCTTGAGAAGAATATTTGCTACAGAAACACTCTCACAGTAATAGTGAGAGTGTAAACTATCTAAGAAAGGAGAAATAACTGGAGGAATCCCCCAGGAGTTATGCTCAGTGTCCCAGGAATTACGCCCAAGGAAAGTCAATGAACTCAGTGATGGAAGATAAAACCCAGCCTAAATAGAACCCTAAATCATTTAGGTGGAACATGAGATACTCTTACAACAGTTACAAGAGGTCTAAAATGCCTGGACTGGAACATAAGGGGAACACAATGACGTGGAGCTGAGAGTGCATGGCAAAACTGATTGGATCTGGCAAAAAATATGTAAGCATACCAAGGAAACCACCAGTGGGACAAAACCCTATGAAATCTGTATGACAACATAACATGTTGAACATAATGAGATTTATAGACAAAGGAAATATCTTAATTATGTCACTGTCACACAGGTGATGATGAACCAGTTCCATCGAGGAGTGACTCCCTGCTGTTTTTAAGATAACCTGTCAATTCTGTCTCGTCTGTTACAAGGAAATTTGCATTAATTGCACAGATTAACTATCAGCATCATTTACTGCACAATCAAAGGCAAGGCAAAGAAATCATAGACATGTTGTTGAATGCTGATGATGTTATTGGGAATTTTGATGGGTTTTTTTCTTAAAGGGAAATCATCGGTGACTCTCATGCATGAACAGATCCTTTCTCTGTGATGTTTCCTGAATAGCCACTGAGATACCAGCCCATTGAGTTGTGGTCTCTCTCTCTTTTAAAAAGCAACTTCTACCTTCAGCTTGATCTCTTGCTTGAGCTTCCCTTCCGGCTACTAGGCTCCTTTTCTGATCCTGCAGAGGGCTTTTGTAAGGGATTGTGATCTCTAAGTTTTTCCCCTTTCAAGAACTAATCATTCAATTAATCACAATTATAAACTGCTGTGGGAGTTTGTTTGTGACTTATGCCTTCACATGTGATACAAGCGACCTGTGTGTATAGGGTCTTCTCTCTGTTCATGTGGGGAAGGCATGGCAGCAGGAGTAGATGGCTGCTCATTCTCTGTAAGGAAATCAGTAAACAGTGGGCACCAAGTACAAGGATGTCCTGAAATATTAAGTCTTGTCCTTTCAAGGCCCCAAAGCCTCCAGCTAGGTTCAGGGTCACGACAATCTCCAAAACCCACCGAGCATGAAGTATTCAGAACCAGAAGCCTGTGTGTGCCATATCACGTAAATTCATCGTGAGTACACCAATCTGTTTTTTTTTAATTCTAAATTATTTTTTCCCATCGGAACGATCTATATTACCAATTAACCAAATTTGCTGCATCTTTGGTGTCCTAGAATTGCTTTAAATTGTTGCTGGGACAGTCTTACAAACCTTCCTGTGCTGTTATGAGACCTTAAGGGGACAGCACTTATTACAGAAATCAAAGGCAGTTGGGTTCAATCCTATGGTTAGCTGTTAGCTAGACACTGGAAGGATGGATTTGACTAAGAAAGGGAGACAGCAAACATGGAGGCAGGTAACCTTTCCTTTGCAAAATGACCCATTTTGAGGCCTTACTTCAGGTTCCTCTCTTCTCCTAATCTTGGTTTCTTTATTAGTTTAGGAGAAGAATTAAAACTCCATTTACAGTATCTGTGAACCTGAATGAGTTAAGTATATGTGAACAACTTGATGTCTGCCTGTCTGTCAACACGGCTAGATTTCATGGGCATCTGATGCATAGCACAGGAATGTCAGCCATCAACCTCTGCTCCACCTAACTCTACAGCATAAGGGTTATCAAGGTTGCTCATCTGATCTTCCTCATCTGATCTCCATCCACAGAGATGTCAAAAAATAGTCCCCTGAGAGAGCAAGTTCTTTAATTTTGAAAGATTATACAACAGAAGACACAAGGGAGATTAATTTGGGCAAGCTGTTGAAAGGTTAAAATGATGGAAGAATGTCATTGCTTAATTAAGGAAAGAATCCGCTTCCGCTGATAGGTTAGAACATAGGTAGGTGGAGTAAACAAAATAGAATGCCGGGAGGAAGAGGTAGTGAGCTCAGAGAAGCCATGCTCCCCTCTCCCCGGCAGATGCCATAGCTCTGCTCTCTGAGGCAGATGTCAATGCAGCCAGCCACCATGTCAGACATGCTGAATTTTTCCTGGTAAGTGCACCTCATTATACTACACTGATTATTAGAAATGGGTTAAAATGCTGAATCTAATGGGCCAGCAGTGTTTAAAAGAATACAGTTTTTGTGTATTTATTTCAGGCATAACCTTCATGCGGCCATGGTGATGGGGACACAGCCTCGCTGCTCAAATAACTACAGAATGGCTTGCAGCCTTGTGGACAACTGAATCCACTGAAAGCCTAAGAAAGCTTGGGAAAGAGTAAAGCATGTTTTCTTGGTAGCAGCGATTTCTCGGTCTGCTCTGCTTGCTAGAAGAAAGCAAGAGCTCTCATCTAAAAGAGGCTTGCTGACTCAGCTTCAGCTGCAAAAACCTGCAGCCCTTAAGAGGTCCAGCCACAAAACATTTAAATGGTGTTGATTAAAGCCAACTGAATGCTTGTATGTTTTCAGCAGTAGCAGGAAAACAAACTTTGTTGTTTTAAAATGCCGGATTTCTGGGCCATCCTGCCTGGGCAAACTCTGACTGTTTGAGGAAGGACGGCCAGCTACAGAAAGAGGGCTTGAGTGTGGTCTGTTGCAGTCTCTTTGATGGCAAGGACCTTGAAACACTGTAGACTTGTGGCACTGAATGCGGCTCTGTTCAGTACCTCAGCCACAAGGTTGGAATGGCAGAAAGCTAAGGAATGGGCTACATCTGGCCAGCAAAGCCACGGCTTTAGTCCTACTGAGATTGCTTGGTAAATGAAAGACTCATGTGGTCAGAAAAACAGAGAGAGAAATAGAGTAAAGAGAGATTCAAAGACAAAGAAAATTTTTAAATGATTTACAGTGTGTTAAAAATATGTGCAGGCTAAAATTTGAAGTTCTTAAAGTTAAAAAAAGGAAGAGAGTTGTTGGGTGTGGTAGTACACACCTGTAAACCCAACACATGGGAGGCAGAGGGAGATTGACCTCTGTACCTTCAAGGTGAGGTAGCACACGCCTTTAAGCCCAGTGCCTTGAAGGCAGAGACAAACAGATCTTTGTGAGTTCAATGTGTAGTAGCATACATCTTTAATCCCAATGCCTGAAAGGCAGAGAGAGGCAGATCTCTGAGACTTCAAGGACAGACAGGTATACAGAGTTATTCCAGGTCAAAGATACAGAGAACCTGTCTCAAAAGGCAAAAAATAAAAAGGAAAAATAAACAAAATAGAGGTTAAATTGAAGCGCACAAAGATGGAAAATTCACAGCGAATTTTGATATTGTATGCTATTATGCTTTTTTTGAATCATTTGAATTTTGAGGCAGTAGCAATAGCTGCTAAAAGATGTTTCTTTATAAAAGCTGCTGAAATAATCCAACATAGATATTTTGAAAATGCCTTGACTTTGAAATTTGGATCTAAGGACATGATGCTTTGGAAAGGAGTTTCTATTTTGTTTTCACAGAGGGTGATAGTCTGTGGATGCCTCTATCCTAATATGGTAGGATGGACCACGCCCTACTTAAAGGTTGCTGTGAACACCTTTAAAAAATTGCTTCGCTCAACTGCCAACTGAGATAAATCAATAATGATGCCACCATTCAGCAGGAAGCATTTTGGAGAGAAAAAACAGCACCCACGTTCCCAAATATGGCTTATAAACGTTCTTTTACATTTAAAGTGGGATGTGATATAGATATGAATATTTGCATTAGTATAGATTTTGCTTTACTGATAGAGATTTTAGGTCAATTTTGTTATATGTATATGCATTTTTGATCTTAATTAAGGTATTGTGATTGTGTAGTTCATTGAAAAATATAATGTATATAGGTTATTAATGGATAATCTTTAATAATAGTCAAGTTTGTAGTCATGTTAGTTAGATTTTCTAGCTACATAGATATATATATATATATTTCAGTTAGATAGGCATTATTCATATCTCTCTAGACTACAAAGTAGGCTATTTAATGTTTTAGTACCTTAGGGTTTTTCATGACAATGAGACACTCTACTCTTGGCAGCACATATCTACTTCAGGAAGAAGATGGGCATCAAAGAGGATCCTTATGGAGTTTGATAGCCATTTGGGGAAGAAACTGCTCTTGCCTGGATTGTTGCATAAACTGTACACAGAAAACACTCAGAGAGAGGACTACTGAACTTGCCTAAAGGTGAGATATCTTTTCGTGTTCCTGATTCAGGAAAGGGTCAGCAAAACATTCTTCAAGACAAGCAGATAGTGACTGCCTTTGAAATTTCCTGCTTCATGGAAATGTCTGCTGGAAACTATGGGCCTGTAGGCTGAGGATGGAAACACCAACGGTACAGAGGAACTTTGGGTGACTGTCCAGGCAGTGAAATGTCTCTGTCATTTCTAGAGTTTGAAAACGGCTTACTTTTTGTTTGCTTAGGTAATACTGTATTATTCTGGAGTCTCATATGGTGTTGAAGAATAGATAGTTATAGTTTTCCATTGTTATGATAAAAGATAAAATAGATATAAATATTGTAACTGTAATTCTTGCTTGATAACTATTTTGTTATATGTAATTTTGCTATGTTAAAGTTAAAGATTCCGTTCTTGTTTAAACAGAAATAGGAGTAATGATGGAGTATAGGTCATTGGTTAATTAAATAAAGAAACTGTTTGGCCTGAAAGGTTAGAACATAGGTGGGTGGAATAGGAATAGGAATTGAGCTAAGAGATGCCATGCACCTCTCCCATGGGCAGAAATGGTAGCTCTGCACTCTGAGGCAGATGGCGATACAGCCGGCCACCAGGTCAGACATGCTAAATCTTTCCTTCTAAGCGCACCTCGTGCTGCAACATACATTATTAGACATGGGTTAAGAGGCTGAAAATAATGGGGCAGGCAGTGTTGAAATGAATAGTTTTGTGTTGTTATTTCGGAGCATAACCTTACAAGGCGGGCCCATGGGGATGCAGCCCTGCTGCTCAAATTTCTACAATCAAGGGGGAAAAGGAAGAAGGGAAGAAAGAAGAGAGAGAGACAAGGAAGAATGGATGAGTTCAATCATTCATTGGAAAAATGAGTGAACCAATGAATGAGGAGACCTAGTAGGAAAAAATGTGCTGCATTCCCTCAGGGAGTCAGGTCAAATTAAGGATTGACAAGGTTTTCCACTAAGGAGGAGGCTTATTCCATTTTACCTTCTTTGTGCTCCAGGCCCACCCACAAGAGTGATAATGAGGACAGGGAGAAGAAGAGGAGAGGGTGTACCAGAATTCCCTGGTACAATTTCTCACCCAAATTGTAGCCAAATCACCTGACCTGGGACAGCTGATCTACATGCTGGACCCTAACTCCCAGTTTGACAACTAAAACATTTTAACCAAGTTTGTGAAGATGAAGGAACCAAAAATAGCCCAGTTACAGGATGGCAGGTTCCTTACAGGATGGGAGTCAGACATCAGTACCATACTGGTATTTGGCAGTTTGATGGGTGTGTGGAGTCTTTGCCAGACTCCACCTAGCATCATGGATTCCCTACTTTACTGATATTATGGAGTTTGGTGCATTCATCATATGTGTGCATGTCACACACTAGTGGGCATCATATGTACATGTTTATCCTGTGTGTGGGTGAGTGTGTTCATGAGTTTTATAGCCCAAGTACTACAGAACATGATCAATGAAAGGGAACACTGTTTTCCAGATATGGCAGGGCAATTATTTAAATGAACTGACAAGGGTTGGATGGCATGGATAAGACCTATGAGAGTTCAAGGCATACCAAATCCAGGCATGACAAAGTAGGTGGCAGACAGAATTCTGGCAAAACTAAGTAGGTAGCTTGATGTCCAACTTGCTGGAGAAGAGCAACTGAGCGGAGACGCTTTTCACTAAGCAACATGCTCTAGTGGAGATCAAACATCCTTTGACTTACAGCCAGTACGAATTAAACCATTCATCAAATGAAACCTAATTTTCTCTGATTTTGAGTAGACATTTGTGTCCCTTCCTGATTAATCTACTCTTTATCCTCTTAAGTCCCAATACCTCACGCTGATATCGGTCATATCTTTCCATTTGACATGGTTTTCCCTCAAGCTTCATACCGCCCCGAGATCATACAAATTTTTGTCCCCTCTCCACTGCTTCCTTGACAGCCATCTTGTCCTTTACCAAACCACGCATCCACAGTCCTTTACTCTCCAAGGGGAAAAGAACATAAATCCTGCTTTGTTTTGAGGCATGTATTTCTGTGATGCCCCATCCACCAAACACAATCCATCGTTGACCAAATAACACAACATGTTAACAAATTTTTATTCTTTGAGAAAGAATAATCCATTGGAAAAGATACCAGGATTCATAGAAGACCTGAGGTATCTCTGAAAAAACACATTCCCAAAGAGAGAATTAAGTCTGCCCCTCAAAATTTGAGAATTTCACTTTAACAGATCTTCACCAAATCATAGACATAGATATGGAAGTCATTATCAAACTTGATGAAATACACAGAAGGTTTGTTGGGAAGTTGGCAAATAATTATACCTATCACTTGGGTTCCATCTTTTTTGTTGTACTGCACTCTTTTGCCCTCCAAAGAATCCCTGCCTAATTCCAAAGTCACCTCTACTGGAGGACATTCAGGCGTGATGTGGAGGTTGCCTTCAATGGAATCATCATGATGGTGGTAAAGGTACAGGACCGGATCATTCTCGTTGACAATGTAGAAACAGGTCGTTATGGTCTGCACCTCATCTGGGACCACGCCACTCCACTCTTCCTTAGAGCCTGGCATGATGTGGAGGTTGCCTTCCAGGTAGTCATCCAGGAGGTGGTAAATGTACAAGACCGGATCTTTCTTGTAGGTAATATAAAACCAGGTCTTCATGATTGGCACCTCTTCTAGGACCCTCCCGTTCCAGTCATTCTTAGAGCCATTTGTGCCCATGAATGTATGTTTCACTGCTCTGCCAACTATGGTGTTTGAGAGATGAGTGTCTGTCACCTGAGGAAATGGCACATTATTAGGCAGGATCTTCAGGTTTAAAATCCTTTCATCACTATGAAGCTCCAAGACATAGACACAATCAATCCCATCATATTTCAACAAATAGAGAGAGGGAAATGTTGGCAGTTGATCTAGAATGATGGCTTTCCAATGGGTGACTGGTTCATTGGCTTCCTTCCAGCCATGAGAAATTCTGCGGCCAACAATATTCTCCAGGGCCTCAAAAGGCTTACTAAGTTTTTGCTTCTGGAGCGATGGCCCATTCTTCTTCTGGAGATGTGGCATGCCACTCATACTAAGAGGCATCTTCATCAAGGCGGGAGACTTTCTGAGATAGGCCACAGCACTCCTGTTCCACTGTCTCTTGGCTCTGTTTCTGTGCTTGGGCTTCATAGCTGCCAATCTCTGCATAGGAAGAACTCTTCAGTTTAAATCAGACACAAAGTGGTTTCCTCCACCATAAGTGCCTGCAAGGATAAGAAGGTGAGGATGTGAAGTCAAGGCTCTTTTTAGGAATAACTTTGGAGCAGGTGAAAAAGGCAGGGCTGAATAGATTTGGATACCTAAATGGAATATGTTCTTAAGAAATTAATAGGAAAATTATCAAACTCTTGTCTACAGCTCAGTATATGTGTATCAGAGACATATTCCTGCTGCAAAATGCAATTGACCTCTACTGAGAAACCTACTTCCTGACTTACTACATCAATGAGAGACGAAGCTATGCCTATACCTAAAGTGAGAAAGAAATATCTGAACAGATGGCAAAGAATTCAAAGAACAGCCACTCCTCTCCTTACCACTCAAGCTACTGGTTAGTTGGCTTTTCTATAACCACCTGCCCAAGGTCATGGCACTCCAGTCCACTGGCTCTCTCTATTGTGTCTCCTGATCCAGATCCAGGTTGATTACATAAAGATATTCTGTATCTTCATTAGAGAAGTGAGTACTGTGAGTCAAACTGCCAAAAGAAAGAAACATTAATCTGTGCAATAGCACCTATTAGAAATATTTATCTTTTAAAACACATAGGGACAAAGAGGATCTTTGCCATTTAAGTGGACTGAGGAATTGGACATTTTTAGCAAAGATAGAGTGGGGAGAAGACCTGACATTAACCGTCCCCCAGCTATCAAATATAGGAGCTGTTAACGACATAAATTTTGGACCCAGAGCAGATTTGAAAGAAACCTTTCTTTGACTACAGAGGTCCTAGTTGCTTCCTAAACATATTTACCAAAAGAAAATATCTTGGCTCTCTAGATTCCAACTTCTGGAAATTCGGTTGAACAGATGTGGAGCCCAAGAGCTGAACTGACCTCCTCAGCCACCGTGAAGATAGTAAGCCCACCTTCACAGAAGACTAGTGCTTCATGTGGAACAGAGTTGCCACCCCCAACCAAAGCTTTGTGACATCATCAAGGCTCTACTTATGTCATAAAACTCCTCCTAGCCAGGTTTCTTCCCTACTAACCCCCAGAAATATCCAGCATACAGGTCCTAAAATGCTGCTCATACAGCCCCATGAAGACCCAAAATAAAAACCACAATCTTCTTCCCAATTACTTGAGTCATATTTTCCAAGTAACTCAACCGCTTTATGTGTTTTGTTTTTTTTTTTTTCTGTAAAATAATTTTTGGTCTGAGTCAACAACTCACGTGAATGTTTTTTTTCTTACCTCCAATGTCCTCATTGGTTATTTTCTATTGATTTTTCCATTACTTCATAATAATAATTATCAAACTGTCCACTTCTCTTCCTCCTCCCACATTCTTCTTGCTCCGCAAATAAACCTCTCCACTCAAACACCAGTCCAAATAGAGGGCAGGGTACTTTGAGCTGTGGGAAGTCCAAGCCCACCCTTCATCCATCCAGATTTAGCAAGGTATGCATCCACAAAAAATATGATCACAAAAAGCCAGTGTATGATATGCAGACAATTGCAAGTGCCATTATCTTTGGCTTCTCCGTCTGCCACAATTTTCAGCCACATTCAGAGATTCCAGTTTGATCCCATGTTCTTTCATTCCCAGGTCACTGGATTAGTTGAAATCCCCTTAGTTCAGGCACAGTGTCTCATAGTGTGGACAAAGCCCTTATATTCCTGACATCCTTGCTCTTTTTCTCCATCCATCTGCTCTTCCACTGGAGCTTGGAAGCTCCATCTAGTTTTCTGATTTTGACCCTGACTTGATCTCCATCATTTGCCAAACAAAAGTTCCATGGTGGTTTTCAAGATAGTCAGTCATCAGTCTGACTATGGGACAAGGCACACATAGTTCCTAGGGACATGTCACAGTGCGGTCCACTTCTCCTCCCTGCTTAAGTACCTAGAGAGGGTCACCCTATGGCCTTCTGAGAACCACTCGAGAGATATCGATCTTGACATCCCCAGAATATCCCCATAAATTGAGATATCATCAGTGTATGTGCATTTACTTGTGTGTGTGTGTTTGTGTGTGTGTATTTAAATCACAATAACAAATGGATTGTAATATTGAAGTTTCTTCTCATCTTGAGAAGAATATTTGCTACAGAAACACTCTCACAGTAATAGTGAGAGTGTAAACTATCTAAGAAAGGAGAAATAACTGGAGGAATCCCCCAGGAGTTATGCTCAGTGTCCCAGGAATTACGCCCAAGGAAAGTCAATGAACTCAGTGATGGAAGATAAAACCCAGCCTAAATAGAACCCTAAATCATTTAGGTGGAACATGAGATACTCTTACAACAGTTACAAGAGGTCTAAAATGCCTGGACTGGAACATAAGGGGAACACAATGACGTGGAGCTGAGAGTGCATGGCAAAACTGATTGGATCTGGCAAAAAATATGTAAGCATACCAAGGAAACCACCAGTGGGACAAAACCCTATGAAATCTGTATGACAACATAACATGTTGAACATAATGAGATTTATAGACAAAGGAAAGATCTTAATTATGTCACTGTCACACAGGTGATGATGAACCAGTTCCATCGAGGAGTGACTCCCTGCTGTTTTTAAGATAACCTGTCAATTCTGTCTCGTCTGTTACAAGGAAATTTGCATTAATTGCACAGATTAACTATCAGCATCATTTACTGCACAATCAAAGGCAAGGCAAAGAAATCATAGACATGTTGTTGAATGCTGATGATGTTATTGGGAATTTTGATGGGTTTTTTTCTTAAAGGGAAATCATCGGTGACTCTCATGCATGAACAGATCCTTTCTCTGTGATGTTTCCTGAATAGCCACTGAGATACCAGCCCATTGAGTTGTGGTCTCTCTCTCTTTTAAAAAGCAACTTCTACCTTCAGCTTGATCTCTTGCTTGAGCTTCCCTTCCGGCTACTAGGCTCCTTTTCTGATCCTGCAGAGGGCTTTTGTAAGGGATTGTGATCTCTAAGTTTTTCCCCTTTCAAGAACTAATCATTCAATTAATCACAATTATAAACTGCTGTGGGAGTTTGTTTGTGACTTATGCCTTCACATGTGATACAAGCGACCTGTGTGTATAGGGTCTTCTCTCTGTTCATGTGGGGAAGGCATGGCAGCAGGAGTAGATGGCTGCTCATTCTCTGTAAGGAAATCAGTAAACAGTGGGCACCAAGTACAAGGATGTCCTGAAATATTAAGTCTTGTCCTTTCAAGGCCCCAAAGCCTCCAGCTAGGTTCAGGGTCACGACAATCTCCAAAACCCACCGAGCATGAAGTATTCAGAACCAGAAGCCTGTGTGTGCCATATCACGTAAATTCATCGTGAGTACACCAATCTGTTTTTTTTTAATTCTAAATTATTTTTTCCCATCGGAACGATCTATATTACCAATTAACCAAATTTGCTGCATCTTTGGTGTCCTAGAATTGCTTTAAATTGTTGCTGGGACAGTCTTACAAACCTTCCTGTGCTGTTATGAGACCTTAAGGGGACAGCACTTATTACAGAAATCAAAGGCAGTTGGGTTCAATCCTATGGTTAGCTGTTAGCTAGACACTGGAAGGATGGATTTGACTAAGAAAGGGAGACAGCAAACATGGAGGCAGGTAACCTTTCCTTTGCAAAATGACCCATTTTGAGGCCTTACTTCAGGTTCTTCTCTTCTCCTAATCTTGGTTTCTTTATTAGTTTAGGAGAAGAATTAAAACTCCATTTACAGTATCTGTGAACCTGAATGAGTTAAGTATATGTGAACAACTTGATGTCTGCCTGTCTGTCAACACGGCTAGATTTCATGGGCATCTGATGCATAGCACAGGAATGTCAGCCATCAACCTCTGCTCCACCTAACTCTACAGCATAAGGGTTATCAAGGTTGCTCATCTGATCTTCCTCATCTGATCTCCATCCACAGAGATGTCAAAAAATAGTCCCCTGAGAGAGCAAGTCCTTTACAAATGAAAGATTATACAACAGAAGACACAAGGGAGATTAATTTGGGCAAGCTGTTGAAAGGATAAAGTGACAGAAGAAGTTTATTGATTAATTATGAAAGAATCCGCTTCAGCTGATAGGTTAGAACATAGGTAGGTGGAGTAAACAAAATAGAATGCCGGGAGGAAGAGGTAGTGAGCTCAGAGAAGCCATGCTCCCCTCTCCCCGGCAGATGCCATAGCTCTGCTCTCTGAGGCAGATGTCGATGCAGCCAGCCACCATGTCAGACATGCTGAATTTTTCCTGGTAAGTGCACCTCATTATACTACACTGATTATTAGAAATGGGTTAAAATGCTGAATCTAATGTGCCGGCAGTGTTTAAAAGAATACAGATTTTGTGTATTTATTTCAGGCATAACCTTCATGCGGCCATGGTGATGGGGACACAGCCTCGCTGCTCAAATAACTACAGAATGGCTTGCAGCCTTGTGGACAACTGAATCCACTGAAACCCTGAGAAAGCTTGGGAAAGAGTAAAGCATGTTTTCTTGGTAGCAGCGATTTCTCGGTCTGCTCTGCTTGCTAGAAGAAAGCAAGAGCTCTCATCTAAAAGAGGCTTGCTGACTCAGCTTCAGCTGCAAAACCCTGCAGCCCTTAAGAGGTCCTGCCACAAAACATTTAAATGGTGTTGATTAAAGCCAACTGAATGCTTGTATGTTTTCAGCAGTAGCAGGAAAACAAACTTTGTTGTTTTAAAATGCCGGATTTCTGGGCCATCCTGCCTGGGTAAACTCTGACTGTTTGAGGAAGGAGGGCCAGCTACAGAAAGAGGGCTTGAGTGTGGTCTGTTGCAGCCTCTTTGATGGCAAGGATCTTGAAACACTGTAGACTTGTGGCACTGAATGCGGCTCTGTTCGGTACCTCAGCCACAAGGTTGGAATGGCAGAAAGCTAAGGAATGGGCTACATCTGGCCAGCAAAGCCACGGCTTTAGTCCTACTGAGATTGCTTGGTAAATGAAAGACTTATGTGGTCAGAAAAACAGAGAGAGAAATAGAGTAAAGAGAGATTCAAAGACAAAGAAAATTTTTAAATGATTTACAGTGTGTTAAAAATATGTGCAGGCTAAAATTTGAAGTTCTTAAAATTAAAAAAAGGAAGAGAGTTGTTGGGTGTGATAGTACACACCTGTAAACCCAACACATGGGAGGCAGAGGGAGATTGACCTCTGTACCTTCAAGGTGAGGTAGCACACGCCTTTAAGCCCAGTGCCTTGAAGGCAGAGACAAACAGATCTTTGTGAGTTCAATGTGTAGTAGCATACATCTTTAATCCCAATGCCTGAAAGGCAGAGAGAGGCAGATCTCTGAGACGTCAAGGACAGACAGGTATACAGAGTTAATCCAGGTCAAAGATACAGAGAACCTGTCTCAAAAGGCAAAAAATAAAAAGGAAAAATAAACAAAATAGAGGTTAAATTGAAGCGCACAAAGATGGAAAATTCACAGCGAATTTTGATATTGTATGCTATTATGCTGTTTTTGAATCATTTGAATTTTGAGGCAGTAGCAATAGCTGCTAAAAGATGTTTCTTTATAAAAGCTGCTGAAATAATCCAACATAGATATTTTGACAATGCCTTGACTTTGAAATTTGGATCTAAGGACATGATGCTTTGGAAAGGATTTTCTATTTTGTTTTCACAGAGGGTGATAGTCTGTGGATGCCTCTATCCTAATATGGTAGGATGGACCACTCCCTACTTAAAGGTTGCTGTGAACACCTTTAAAAAATTGCTTCGCTCAACTGCCAACTGAGATAAATCAATAATGATGCCACCATTCAGCAGGAAGCATTTTGGAGAGAAAAAACAGCACCCACGTTCCCAAATATGGCTTATAAACGTTCTTTTACATTTAAAGTGGGATGTGATATAGATATGAATATTTGCATTAGTATAGATTTTGCTTTACTGATAGAGATTTTAGGTCAATTTTGTTATATGTATATGCATTTTTGATCTTCATTAAGGTATTGTGATTGTATAGTTCATTTAAAAATATAATGTATATAGGTTATTAATGGATAATCTTTAATAATAGTCAAGTTTGTAGTCATGTTAGTTAGATTTTCTAGCTACATAGATATATATATATATATATATATATATTTCAGTTAGATAGGCATTATTCATATCTCTCTAGACTACAAAATAGGCTAATTAATGTTTTAGTACCTTAGGGTTTTTCATGACAGTGAGACACTCTACCCTTGGCAAAATATCTACTTCAGGAAGAAGATGGGCATCAAAGAGGATCCTTATGGAGTTTGATATCCATTTGGGGAAGAAACTGCTCTTGCCTGGATTGTTGCATAAACTGTACACAGAAAACACTCAGAGAGAGGACTACTGAACTTGCCTAACGGTGAGATGATCTTTTCGTGTTCCTGATTCAGGAAAGGGTCAGCAAAACATTCTTCAAGACAAGCAGATAGTGACTGCCTTTGAAATTTCCTGCTTCATGGAAATGTCTGCTGGAAACTATGGGCCTGTAGGCTGAGGATGGAAACACCAACGGTACAGAGGAACTTTGGGTGACTATCCAGGCAGCGAGATGTCTCTGTCATTTCTAGAGTTTGAAAATGGCTTACTTTTTGTTTGCTTAGGTAATACTGTATTATTCTGGAGTCTCTGATGGTGTTGAAGAATAGATAGTTATAGTTTTCCATTGTTATGATAAAAGATAAAATAGATATAAATATTGTAACTGTAATTCTTGCTTGAAAACTGTTTTGTTATATGTAATTTTGCTATGTTAAAGTTAAAGATTCCGTACTTGTTTAAACAGAAATAGGAGTAATGATGGAGTATAGGTCATTGGTTAATTAAATAAAGAAACTGTTTGGCCTGAAAGGTTAGAACATAGGTGGGTGGAATAAACATAAGAGAATGCTGGGAGGAATAGGAATTGAGCTTAGAGATGCCATGCACCTCTCCCATGGGCAGAAATGGTAGCTCTGCACTCTGAGGCAGATGGCGATACAGCCAGCCACCAGGTCAGACATGCTAAATCTTTCCTTCTAAGCGGACCTCGTGCTGCAACATACATTATTAGACGTGGGTTAAGAGGCTGAAAATAATGGGGCAGGCAGTGTTGAAATGAATAATTTTGTGTTGTTATTTCGGAACATAACCTTACAAGGCGGCCGCATGGGGATGCAGCCCTGCTGCTCAAATTTCTACAATCAAGGGGGAAATGGAAGAAGGGAAGAAAGAAGAGAGAGATACTAGGAAGAATGGATGAATTCAATCATTCCTTGGAAAAATGAGTGAACCAATGAATGAGGAGTCCTAGTAGGAAAAAATGTGCTGCATTCCCTCAGAGAGTCAGGTCAAATTAAGGATTGACAAGGTTTTCCACTAAGGAGGAGGCTTATTCCATTTTACCTTCTTTGTGCTCCAGGCCCACCCACAAGGGTGATGATGAGGACAGGGAGAAGAAGAGGAGAGGGTGTACCAGAATTCCCTGGTACAATTTCTCACCCAAATTGTAGCCAAATCACCTGACCTGGGACAGCTGATCTACATGCTGGACCCTAACTCCCAGTTTGACAACTCTAACATTTTAACCAAGTTTGTGAAGATGAAGGAACCAAAAATAGCCCAGTTACAGGATGGCAGGTTCCTTACAGGATGGGAGTCAGACATCAGTACCATACTGGTATTTGGCGGTTTGATGGGTGTGTGGGGTCTTTGCCAGACTCCACCTAGCATCATGCATTCCCTACTTTACTGATATTATGGAGTTCGGTGCATTCATCATATGTGTGCATGTCACACACTAGTGGGCATCATATGTACATGTTTATCCTGTGTGTGGGTGAGTGTGTTCATGAGTTTTATAGCCCAAGTACTACAGAACATGATCAATGAAAGGGAACACTGTTTCCAGATATGGCAAGGCAATTATTTAAATGAACTGACAAGGGTTGGATCGCATGGATAAGACCTATGAGAGTTCAAGGCATACCGAATCCAGGCATGACAAAGTAGGTGGCAGACAGAATTCTGGCAAAACTAAGTAGGTAGCTTGATGTCCAACTTACTGGAGAAGAGCAACTGAGCGGAGACACTTTTCACTAAGCAACATGCTCTAGTGGAGATCAAACATCCTTTGACTTACAGCCAGTATGAATTAAACCATTCATCAAATGAAACCTAATTTTCTCTGATTTTGAGTATACATTTGTGTCCCTTCCTGATTAATCTACTCTTTATCCTCTTAAGTCCCAATACCTCACGCTGATATCGGTCACATCTTTCAATTTGACATGGTTTTCCCTCAAGCTTCATACTGCCCCGAGATCATACAACTTTTTGTCCCCTCCCCACTGCTTCTTTGACAGCCATCTTGTCCTTTACCACACCACGCATCCCCAGTCCTTTACTCCCCAAGGGGAAAAGACCATAAATCCTGCTTGTTCTGAGGCATGTATTTCTGTGATGCCCCATCCACCAAACACAATCCATCGTTGAACAAATAACACAACATGTTAACAAATTTTTATTCTTTGAGAAAGAATAATCCATTGGAAAATTTACCAGGATTCATAGAAGACCTGAGGTATCTCTGAAAAAACACATTCCCAAAGAGAGCATTAAGTCTGCCCCTCAAAATTTGAGAATTTCACTTTAACAGATCTTCACCAAATCATAGACATAGATATGGAAGTCATTATCAAACTTGATGAAATACACAGAAGGTTTGTTGGGAACTTGGCAAATAATTTTACCTATCTCTTGGGTTCCATCTTTTTTGTTGTACTGCACTCTTTTGCCCTCCAAGGAATCCCTGCCTAATTCCAAAGTCACCTCTACTGGAGGACATTCAGGCGTGATGTGGAGGTTGCCTTCAATGGAATCATCATGATGGTGGTAAAGGTACAGGACCGGATCATTCTCGTTGACAAAGTAGAAACAGGTCGTTATGGTCTGCACCTCATCTGGGACCACGCCACTCCACTCTTCCTTAGAGCCTGGCATGATGTGGAGGTTGCCTTCCAGGTAGACATCCAGGAGGTGGTAAATGTACAAGACCGGATCTTTCTTGTAGGTAATATAAAACCAGGTCTTCATGATTGGCACCTCTTCTAGGACCATCCCGTTCCAGTCATTCTTAGAGCCATTTGTGCCCATGAATGTATGTTTCACTGCTCTGCCAACTATGGTGTTTGAGAGATGAGTGTCTGTCACCTGAGGAAATGGCACATTATTAGGCAGGATCTTCAGGTTTAAAATCCTTTCATCACTATGAAGCTCCAAGCCATAGACACAATCAATCCCATCATATTTCAACAAATAGAGAGAGGGATATGTTGGCAGTTGATCTAGAATGATGGCTTTCCAATGGGTGACTGGTTCATTGGCTTCCTTCCAGCCATGAGAAATTCTGCGGCCAACAATATTCTCCAGGGCCTCAAAAGGCTTACTAAGTTTTTGCTTCTGGAGCGATGGCCCATTCTTCTTCTGGAGATGTGGCATGCCACTCATACTAAGATGCATCTTCTTCATGGCGGGAGACTTTCTGAGATAGGCCACAGCACTCCTGTTCCACTGTCTCTTGGCTCTGTTTCTGTGCTTGGGCTTCATAGCTGCCAATCTCTGCATAGGAAGAACTCTTCAGTTTAAATCAGACACAAAGTGGTTTCCTCCACCATAAGTGCCTGCAAGGATAAGAAGGTGAGGATGTGAGGTCAAGGCTCTTTTTAGGAATAACTTTGGAGCAGGTGAAAAAGGCAGGGCTGAATAGATTTGGATACCTAAATGGAATATGTTCTTAAGAAATTAATAGGAAAATTATCAAACTCTTGTCTACAGCTCAGTATATGTGTATCAGAGACATATTCCTGCTGCAAAATGCAATTGACCTCTACTGAGAAACCTACTTCCTGACTTACTATACCAATGAGAGAGGAAGCTATGCCTATACCTAAAGTGAGAAAGAAATATCTGACCAGATGGCAAAGAATTCAAAGAATAGCCACTCCTCTCCTTACCACTCAAGCTACTGGTTAGTTGGCTGATCTATAACCACCTGCCCAAGGTCATGGCACTCCAGTCCACTGGCTCTCTCTATTGTGTCTCCTGATCCAGATCCAGGTTGATTACATAAAGATATTCTGTATCTTCATTAGAGAAGTGAGTACTGTGTGTCAAACTGCCAAAAGAAAGAAACATTATCTGCAAATAACGAAAGCTTAACTTCTTCCTTTCCAATACAAATCCCCTTGATCTCCTTATGTTGTCTTATTGCTATTGCTAGAACTTCAAGCACTGTATTGAAGAGGTATGGAGAGAGTGGACATCCTTGTCGTGTTCCTGATTTTAGTGGGATGGCTTTGAGTTTTTCTCCGTTCAATTTAATGTTAGCTGTTGGCTTGCTGTAAATAGCTTTTATTATATTTAGGTAGGATCCTTGCATCCCTATTCTCTCCAAGACCTTTATCATGAAGGGGTGTTGAACTTTGTCGAATGCTTTTTCAGCATCTAATGAAATGATCATATGATTTTTTTCTTTCAGTTTATTTATATGGTGGATTTACATTGATAGATTTTCATATGTTGAACCAGCCCTGCATCTCTGGGATGAAGCCTACTTGATCATAATGGATAATTTTTCTAATGTGTTCTTGGATTCGGTTTGCCAGTATTTTGTTGAGGATTTTTGCGTCGATGTTCATGAGTGAGATTGGCCTGTAATTCTCCTTCCAGGTTGAGTCTTTGTGTGGTTTTGGTATCAAAGTAACTGTAGCTTCATAGAAGGAGACAAAAGTATATGCTCAACTATGTTCATGGCAGCATTGTTTGTAATAGCCAGAACCTGGAAACAACCTAGATGCCCTTCAACGGAAGAATGGATGAAGAAAATATGGAATATATACATATTAAAGTATTACTCAGCAGTAAAAAACAAGGACTTCTTGAATTTTGCATACAAATGGATGGAAATAGAAAACACTATCCTGAGTGAGGTAAGCCAGACCCAAAAAGAGAAACATGGGATGTACTCACTCATATTTGGTTTCTAGCCATAAATAAAGGACATTGGGCTTATAATGCATGTTCCTAGAGAAGCTAAGTAAGAAGGTGAACCCAAAGACAAACACATAGGCATCCTCATGAATATTAACCTTCATCAGGCGATGAAAGGAGACAGAGACAGAGGAGCACGGGACAAAAATCTCAAGGTCCAAAACAGGAGCAGAAGGAGACGGAGCACGAGCAAGGAACTCAGGACACGAGCAGTGCACCCACACACTGAGACAATGGGGATGTTATAACGGGAACTCACCAAGGCCAGCTGGCCTGGGTCTGAAAAAGCAGGGGATAAATCCGGACTGGCTGAACATAGAGGACAATGAGGAATACTGAGAACTCAAGAACAATCGCAGAGGGGTTTTGATCCTACTGCACGTACTGGCTTTGGGGGAGCCTAGGCAGTATGGATGCTCACCTTAGGAGACCTGGATAGAGGTGGGCGGTCCTTAGGCTTCCCACAGGTCAGGGAACACTGATTGCTCTTCGAGCAGATGAGGGAGGGTGACTTGATCGGGGGAGGGGGAGGGAAATGAGAGGCGGTTGCGGGGAGGAGGCAGAAATCCTTAATAAATAAATAAATTAAATAAAAAAAATAAATAATATACCACTATAATTCTTCCCCTATTGTTCTTGTAACACTGAAAAAAAAAATAAATAATGGAAACCAAAAAGAAAAGAAAAGAAAAGAAAGAAACATTAATCTGTGCAACAGCACCTATTAGAAATAATTATCTTTTAAAAGACATATGGACAAAGAGGATCTTTGCCATTTAAGTGGACTGAGGAATTGGACAATTTTAGCAAAGATAGAGTGGGGAGAATACCTGACATTAACCGTCCCCCAGCTATCAAATATAGGAGCTGTTAACGACATAAATTTTGGACCCAGAGCAGATTCGAATGAAAACCTTTCTTTGACTACAGAGGTCCTAGTTGCTTCCTAAACATATTTACCAAAAGAAAATATCTTGGCTCTCTAGATTCCAACTTCTGGAAATTCGGTTGAACAGTTGTGGAGCCCAAGAGCTGAACTGACCTCCTCAGCCATCGTGAAGATAGTAAGCCCACCTTCACAGAAGACCAGTGCTTCATGTGGAACAGAGTTGCCACCCCCAACCAGAGCTTTGTGACATCATCAAGGCTCTACTTATGTCATAAAACTCCTCCTAGCCAGGTTTCTTCCCTACTAACCCCCAGAAATATCCAGCATACAGGTCCTAAAATGCTGCTCATACAGCCCCATGAAGACCCAAAATAAAAACCCCAATCTTCTTCCCAATTACTTGAGTCATATTTTCCAAGTAACTCAACCCCTTTATGTGTTTTGTTTTTTTTTTTTTTTTCTGTAAAATAATTTTTGGTCTGAGTCAACAACTCACGTGAATGTTTTTTTTCCTACCTCCAATGACCTCATTGGTTATTTTCTATTGATTTTTCCATTACTTCATAATAATAATTATCAAACTGTCCACTTCTCTTCCTCCTCCCACATTCTTCTTGCTCCGCAAATAAACCTCTCCACTCAAACAACAGTCCAAATAGAGGGCAGGGTACTTTGAGCTGTGGGAAGTCCAAGCCCACCCTTCATCCATCCAGATTTAGCAAGGTATGCATCCACAAAAAATATGATCACAAAAAGCCAGTGTATGATATGCAGACAATTGCAAGAGTCATTATCTTTGGCTTCTCCGTCTGCCCCAATTGTCAGGCACATTTAGAGCTTCCAGTTTGATCCCATGTTCTTTCATTCCCAGGTCACTGGATTAGTTGAAATACCCTTAGTTCAGGCAAAGTGTCTCATAGTGTGGACCAAGCCCTTATATTCCTGACATCCTTGCTCTTTTTCTCCATCCATCTGCTCTTCCACTGGAGCTTGGAAGCTCCATCTAGTTTTCTGATTTTGACCCTGACTTGATCTCCATCATTTGCCAAACAAAAGTTCCATGGTGGTTTTCAAGATAGTCAGTCATCAGTCTGACTATGGGACAAGGCACACATAGTTCCTAGGGACATGTCACAGTGTGGTCAACTTCTCCTAGACCTTAAGTACCTAGAGAGGGTCACCCTATGGCCTTCTGAGAACCACTCGAGAGATATCGATCTTGACATCCAGAGAATGGCCCCATAAATTGAGATATCATCAGTGTATGTGCACTAACTTGTGTGTGTTTGTGTGTGTGTATTTAAATCACAATAACAAATGGATTGTAATATTGAAGTTTCTTCTCATCTTGAGAAGAATATTTGCTACAGAAACACTCCCACAGTAATAGTGAGAGTGTAAACTGTCTCATCAAGGAGAAATACCTGGAGGAATCCCCCAGGAGTTAGGCTCAGTGTCCCAGGAATTACGCCCAAGGAAAGTCAATGAACTCAGTGATGGAAGATAAAACCCAGCCTAAATAAAACCCTAAATCATTTAGGTGGAACATGAGATACTCTTACAACAGTTACAAGAGGTCTAAAATGCCTGGACTGGAACATAAGGGGAACACAAGGACGTGGAGCTGAGAGTGCATGGCAAAACTGATTGGATCTGGCAAAAACTATGTAAGCATACAAAGGAAACCACCAATGGGACAAAACCCTAACAAATCTGTATGACAACATATCATGTTGAACATAATGAGATTTATAGACAAAGAAAAGATCTTAATTATGTCACTGTCACACAGGTGATGATGAACCAGTTCCATCGTAGAGTGACTCCCTGCTGTGTTTAAGATAACCTGTCAATTCTGTCTAGTCAGTTACAAGGAAATTTGCATTAAGTGCACAGATTAACTATCAGCATCATTTAATGCACAATCAAAGGCGAGGCAAAGAAATCATAGACATGTTGTTGAATGCTGATGATGTTATTGGGAGTTTTGATGGGTTTTTTTCTTAAAGGGAAATCATCGGTGACTCTCATGCATGTAGCAGATCCTTTCTCTGTGATGTTTCCTGAATAGCCACTGAGATACCAGCCCATTGAGTTGTGGTCTCTCTCTCTTTTAAAAAGCAACTTCTACCTTCAGCTTGATCTCTTGCTTGAGCTTCCCTTCCGGCTACTAGGCTCCTTTTCTGATCCTGCAGAGGGTTTTTGTAAGGGATTGTGATCTCTAAGTTTTTCTCCTTTCAAGAACTAATCATTCTATTAATCACAATTCTAAACTGCTGTGGGAGTTTGTTTGTGACTTATGCCTTCACATGTGATACAAGCGACCTGTGTGTATAGGGTCTTCTCTCTGTTCATGTGGGGAAGAGATGGCAGCAGGAGTAGATGGCTGCTCATTCTCTGTAAGGAAATCAGTAAACAGTGGGCACCAAGTACAAGGATGTCCTGAAATATTAAGTCTTGTCCTTTCAAGGCCCCAAAGCCTCCAGCTAGGTTCAGGGTCACGACAATCTCCAAAACCCACCGAGCATGAAGTATTCAGAACCAGAAGCCTGTGTGTGCCATATCACATAAATTCATCGTGAGTACACCAATCTGTTTTTTTTTAATGCTACATTATTTTGTCCCATCAGAACGATCTATATTACCAATTACCCAAATTTGCTGCATCTTTGGTGTCCTAGAATTGCTTTAAATTTTTGCTGGGACAGTCTTACAAACCTTCCTGTGCTGTTATGAGACCTTAAGGGGACAGCACTTATTTCAGAAATCAAAGGCAGTTGGGTTCAATCCTATGGTTAGCTGTTAGCTAGACACTGGAAGGATGGATTTGACTAAGAAAGGGAGACAGCATACATGGAGGCAGGTAACCTTTCCTTTGCAAAATGACCCATTTTGAGGCCTTACTTCAGGCTCTTCTCTTCTCCTAATCTTGGTTTTTTTATTAGTTTATGAGAAGAATTAAAACTCCATTTACAGTATCTGTGAACCTGATTGAGTTAAGTATGTGTGACCAACTTGATGTCTGCCTGTCTGTCAACAGGGCCAGAGATCAGGGGCATCTGATGCATAGCACAGGAATGTCAGCCATCAATCTCTGGTCCACCTAACTCTACAGCATTAGAGTTGTCATGGTTGCTCATGTGATCTTCCTCATATGATCTCCATCCACAGAGATGTCAGAAAAATCCTCCCCTGAGAGTGCAAGTTCTTTACAAATGAAAGATTATACAACAGAAGACACATGGGAGATTTCTATGGGCAAGCTGTTGAAAGGATAAAGTGACAGAAGAAGTTTATTGATTAATTAAAGAAAGAATCCGCTTCAGCTGATAGGTTAGAACATAGGTAGGTGGAGTAAACAAAATAGAATGCCGGGAGGAAGAGGTAGTGAGCTCAGAGAAGCCATGCTCCCCTCTCCCCGGCAGATGCCATAGCTCTGCTCTCTGAGGCAGATGTCGATGCAGCCAGCCACCATGTCAGACATGCTGAATTTTTCCTGGTAAGCGCACCTCGTTATACTACACTGATTATTAGAAATGGGTTAAAATGCTGAATCTAATGGGCCAGCAGTGTTTAAAAGAATACAGTTTCTGTGTATTTATTTCAGGCATAACCTTCATGCGGCTGTGGTGCTCGGGACACAGCCTCGCTGCTCAAATAACTACAGAATGGCTTGCAGCCTTGTGGACAACTGAATCCACTGAAAGCCTGAGAAAGCTTGGGAAAGAGTAAAGCATGTTTTCTTGGTAGTAGCGATTTCTCGGTCTGCTCTGCTTGATAGAAGAAAGCAAGGGCTCTCATCTAAAAGAGGCTTGCTGACTCAGCTTCAGCTGCAAAACCCTGCAGCCCTTAAGAGGTCCTGCCACAAAACATTTAAATGGTGTTGATAAAAGCCAACTGAATGCTTGTATGTTTTCAGCAGTAGCAGGAAAAAAAACTGTGTTGTTTTAAAATGCCGGCTTTCTGGGCCATCCTGCCTGGGCAAACTCTGACTGTTTGATGAAGGATGGGCAGCTACAGAAAGAGGACTTGAGTGTTGTCTGTTGCAGCCTCTTTGATGGCAAGGACCTTGAAACACTGTAGACTTGTGGCACTGAATGCGGCTCTGTTCAGTACCTCAGCCACAAGGTTGGAATGGCAGAAAGCTAAGGAATGGGCTACATCTGGCCAGCAAAGCCACGGCTTTAGTCCTACTGAGATTGCTTTGTAAATGAAAGACTCATGTGGTCAGAAAAACAGAGAGAGAAATAGAGTAAAGAGAGATTCAAAGACAAAGAAAATTTTATATGATTTACAGTGTGTTAAAAATATGTGCAGGCTAAAATTTGAAGTTCTTAAAGTTAAAAAAAGGAAGAGAGTTGTTGGGTGTGGTAGTACACACCTGTAAACCCAACACATGGGAGCCAGAGGGAGATTGACCTCTGTACCTTCAAGGTGAGGTAGCACACGCCTTTAATCCCAGTGCCTTGAAGGCAGAGACAAACAGATCTTTGTGAGTACAATGTGTAGTAGCATACACCTTTAATCCCAATGCCTGAAAGGCAGAGAGAGGCAGATCTCTGAGACTTCAAGGACAGACAGGTACACAAGGTTATTCCAGGTCAAAGATACAGAGAACCTGTCTCAAAAGGCAAAAAATAAAAAGGAAAAATAAACAAAATAGAGGTTAAATTGAAGCGCACAAAGATGGAAAATTCACAGCGAATTTTGATATTGTATGCTATTATGCTGTTTTTGAATCATTTGAATTTTGAGGCAGTAGCAATAGCTGCTAAAAGATGTTTCTTTATAAAAGCTGCTGAAATAATCCAACATAGATATTTTGAAAATGCCTTGACTTTGAAATTTGGATCTAAGGACATGATGCTTTGGAAAGGAGTTTCTATTTTGTTTTCACAGAGGGTGATAGTCTGTGGATGCCTCTATCCTAATATGGTAGGATGGACCACTCCCTACTTAAAGGTTGCTGTGAACACCTTTAAAAAATTGCTTCGCTCAACTGCCAACTGAGATAAATCAATAATGATGCCACCATTCAGCAGGAAGCATTTTGGAGAGAAAAAACTGCACCCACATTCCCTAATATGGCTTATAAACATTCTTTTACATTTAAAGTGGGATGTGATATAGACATGAATATTTGCATTAGTATAGATTTTGCTTTACTGATAGAGATTTTAGGTCAATTGTGTTATATGTATATGCATTTTTGATCTTAATTAAGTTATTGTGATTGTGTAGTTCATTTAAAAATATAATGTATATAGGTTATTAATGGATAATCATTAATAATAGTCAAGTTTGTAGTCATGTTATTTAGATTTTCTAGCTACATAGATATATATATTTCAGTTAGATAGGCATTATTCATATCTCTCTAGACTACAAAATAGGCTATTTAATGTTTTAGTACCTTAGGGTTTTTCATGACAGTGAGACACTCTACTCTTGGCAGCACATATCTACTTCAGGAAGAAGATGGGCATCAAAGAGGATCCTTATGGAGTTTGATAGCCATTTGGGGAAGAAACTGCTCTTGCCTGGATTGTTGCATAAACTGTACACAGAAAACACTCAGAGAGAGGTCTATGAACTTGCCTAAAGGTAAGATGATCTTTTCGTGTTCCTGATTCAGGAAACGGTCAGCAAAACATTCTTCAAGACAAGCAGATAGTGACTGCCTTTGAAATTTCCTGCTTCATGGAAATGTCTGCTGGAAACTATGGGCCTGTTTGCTGAGGGTGGAAACACCAACGGTACAGAGGAACTTTGTGTGACTGTCCAGGCAGTGAGATGTCTCTGTCATTTCTAGAGTTTGAAAATGGCTTACTTTTTGTTTGCTTAGGTAATATTATATTATTCTGGAGTCTCTGATGGAGTTGAAGGATAGATACATAGTTATAGTTTTCCATTGTTATGATAAAAGATAAAATAGATATAAATATTGTAACTGTAATTCTTGCTTGATAACTGTTTTGTTATGTGTAATTTTGCTATGTTAAAGTTAAAGATTCCATTCTTGTTTAAACAGAAATAGGAGTAATGATGGAGTATAGGTCATTGGTTAATTAAATAAAGAAACTGTTTGGCCTGAAAGGTTAGAACAGAGGTGGGTGGAATAAATATAAGAGAATGCTGGGAGGAATAGGAATTGAGCTTAGAGATGCCATGCACCTCTCCCATGGGCAGAAATGGTAGCTCTGCACTCTGAGGCAGATGGCGATACAGCCAGCCACCAGGTCAGACATACTAAATCTTTCCTTCTAAGTGCACCTCGTGCTGCAACATACATTATTAGACATGGGTTAAGAGCGTGAAAATAATGGGGCAGGCAGTGTTTAAATGAATAGTTTTGTGTTGTTATTTCGGAGCATAACCTTACAAGGCGGCCCCATGGGGATGCAGCCCTGCTGCTCAAATTTCTACAATCAAGGGGGAAATGGAAGAAGGGAAGAAAGAAGAGAGAGACAAGAAAGAATGGATGGATTCAATCATTCATTGGAAAAATGAGTGAACCAATGAATGAGGAGACCTAGTAGGAAAAAATGTGCTGCATTCCCTCAGAGAGTCAGGTCAAATTAAGGATTGACAAGGTTTTCCACTAAGGAGGAGGCTTATTCCATTTTACCTTCTTTGTGCTCCAGGCCCACCCACAAGAGTGATGATGAGGACAGGGAGAAGAAGAGGAGAGGGTGTACCAGAATTCCCTGGTACTCTTTCTCACCCAAATTGTAGCCAAATCACCTGACCTGGGACAGCTGATCTACATGCTGGACCCTAACTCCCAGTTTGACAACTAAAACATTTTAACCAAGTTTGTGAAGATGAAGGAACCAAAAATAGCCCAGTTACAGGATGGCAGGTTCCTTACAGGATGGGAGTCAGACATCAGTACCATACTGGTATTTGGCGGTTTGATGGGTGTGTGGGGTCTTTGCCAGACTCCACCTAGCATCATGGATTCCCTACTTTACTGATATTATGGAGTTCGGTGCATTCATCATATGTGTGCATGTCACACACTAGTGGGCATCATATGTACATGTTTATCCTGTGTGTGGGTGAGTGTGTTCATGAGTTTTATAGCCCAAGTACTACAGAACATGATCAATGAAAGGAAACACTGTTTTCCACATATGGCAGGGCAATTATTTAAATGAACTGACAAGGGTTGGATGGCATGGATAAGACCTATGAGAGTTCAAGGCATACCGATCCAGGCATGACAAAGTAGGTGGCAGACAGAATTCTGGCAAAACTAAGTAGGTAGCTTGATGTCCAACTTACTGGATAAGAGCAACTGAGCGGAGACACTTTTCACTAAGCAACATGCTCTAGTGGAGATCAAACATCCTTTGACTTACAGCCATTACGAATTAAACAATTCATCAAATGAAACCTAATTTTCTCTGATTTTGAGTATACATTTGTGTCCCTTCCTGATTAATCTACTCTTTATCCTCTTAAGTCCCAATACCTCACGCTGATATCGGTCACATCTTTCCATTTGACATGGTTTTCCCTCAAGCTTCGTACCGCCCCGAGATCATACAACTTTTTGTCCCATCTTCACTGCTTTCTTGACAGCCATTTTGTCCTTACCACACCACGCATCCCCAGTCCTTTACTCTCCAAGGGGAAAAGACCATAAATCCTGCTGTGTTTTGAGGCATGTATTTCTGTGATGCCCCATCCACCAAAAACAATCCATCATTGACCAAATAACACAACATGTTAACAAATTTTTATTCTTTGAGAAAGAATAATCCATTGGAAAAGATACCAGGATTCATAGAAGACCTGAGGTATCTCTGAAAAAACACATTGCCAAAGAGAGAATTAAGTCTGCCCCTCAAAATTTGAGAATTTAACTTTAACAGATCTTCACCAAATCATAGACATAGATATGGAAGTCATTATCAAACTTGATGAAATACACAGAAGGTTTGTTGGGAACTTGGCAAATAATTTTACCTATCTCTTGGGTTCCATCTTTTTTGTTGTACTGCACTCTTTTGCCCTCCAAGGAATCCCTGCCTAATTCCAAAATCACCTCTACTGGAGGACATTCAGGCGTGATGTGGAGGTTGCCTTCAATGGAATCATCATGATGGTGGTAAAGGTACAGGACCGGATCATTCTCGTAGACAGTGTAGAAACAGGTCGTTATGGTCTGCAATTCACCTGGGACCACACCACTCCACTCTTCCTTAGAGCCTGGCATGATGTGGAGGTTGCCTTAAAGGTAGTCATCCAGGAGGTGGTAAATGTACAAGACCGGATCTTTCTTGTAGGTAATATAAAACCAGGTCTTCATGATTGGCACCTCTTCTAGGACCCTCCCGTTCCAGTCATTCTTAGAGCCATTTGTGCCCATGAATGTATGTTTCACTGCTCTGCCAACTATGGTGTTTGAGAGATGAGTGTCTGTCACCTGAGGAAATGGCACATTATTAGGCAGGATCTTCAGGTTTAAAATCCTTTCATCACTATGAAGCTCCAAGCCATAGACACAATCAATCCCATCATGTTTCAACAAATAGAGAGAGGGATATGTTGGCAGTTGATCTAGAATGATGGCTTTCCAATGGGTGACTGGTTCATTGGCTTCCTTCCAGCCATGAGAAATTCTGCGGCCAAAAATATTCTCCAGGGCCTCAAAAGGCTTACTAAGTTTTTGCTTCTGAAGCGATGGCCCATTCTTCTTCTGGAGATGTGGCATGCAACTCATACTAAGAGGCATCTTCATCAAGGCTGGAGACTTTCTGAGATAGGCCACAGCACTCCTGTTCCACTGTCTCTTGGCTCTGTTTCTGTGCTTGGGCTTCATAGCTGCCAATCTCTGCATAGGAAGAACTATTCAGTTTAAATCAGACACAAAGTGTTTTCCTCCATCATAAGTGCCTGCAAGGATAAGAATTTGAGGATGTGAGGTCAAGGCTCTTTTTAGGAATAACTTTGGAGCAGGTGAAAAAGGCAGGGCTGAATAGATTTGGATACCTAAATGGAATATGTTCTTAAGAAATTAATAGGAAAATTATCAAACTCTTGTCTACAGCTCAGTATATGTGTATCAGAGACATATTCCTGCTGCAAAATGCAATTGACCTCTACTGAGAAACCTACTTCCTGACTTACTATATCAATGAGAGACGAAGCTATGCCTATACCTAAAGTGAGAAAGAAATATCTGAACAGATGGCAAAGAATTCAAAGAACAGCCACTCCTCTCCTTACCACTCAAGCTACTGGTTAGTTGGCTGATCTATAACCACCTGCCCAAGGTCATGGCACTCCAGTCCACTGGCTCTCTCTATTGTGTCTCCTGATCCAGATCCAGGTTGATTACATAAAGATATTCTGTATCTTCATTAGAGAAGTGAGTACTGTGAGTCAAACTGCCAAAAGAAAGAAACATTAATCTGTGCAACAGCACCTATTAGAAATAATTAGCTTTTAAAACACATATGGACAAAGAGGATCTTTGCCATTTAAGTGGACTGAGGAATTGGACATTTTTAGCAAAGATAGAGTGGGGAGAATACCTGACATTAACCGTCCCCCAGCTATCAAATATAAGAGCTGTTAACGACATAAATTTTGGACCCAGAGCAGATTTGAAAGAAACCTTTCTTTGACTACAGAGGTCCTAGTTGCTTCCTAAACATATTTACCAAAAGAAAATATCTTGGCTCTCTAGATTCCAACTTCTGGAATTCGGTTGAACAGTTGTGGAGCCCAAGAGATGAACTGACCTTCTCAGCCACCGTGAAGATAGTAAGCCCACTTTCACAGAAGACTAGTGCTTCATGTGGAACAGAGTTGCCACCCCCAACGAAAGCTTTGTGACATCATCAAGGCTCTACTTATGTCATAAAACTCCTCCTAGCCAGGTTTCTTCCCTACTAACCCCCAGAAATATCCAGCATACAGGTCCTAAAATGCTGCTCATACAGCCCCATGAAGACCCAAAATAAAAACCCCAATCTTCTTCCCAATTACTTGAGTCATATTTTCCAAGTAACTCAACCCCTTTTTGTGTTTTTTTTTTTTTCTGTAAAATAATTTTTGGTCTGAGTCAACAACTCACGTGAATGTTTTTTTTCTTACCTCCAATGACCTCATTGGTTATTTTCTATTGATTTTTCCATTACTTCATAATAATAATTATCAAACTGTCCACTTCTCTTCCTCCTCCCACATTCTTCTTGCTCCGCAAATAAACCTCTCCACTCAAACACCAGTCCAAATAGAGGGCAGGGTACTTTGAGCTGTGGGAAGTCCAAGCCCACCCTTCATCCATCCAGATTTAGCAAGGTATGCATCCACAAAAATTATGATCACAAAAAGCCAGTGTATGATATGCAGACAATTGCAAGAGTCATTATCTTTGGCTTCTCCGTCTGCCACAATTGTCAGCCACATTCAGAGCTTCCAGTTTGATCCCATGTTCTTTCATTCCCAGGTCACTGGATTAGTTGAAATACCCTTAGTTCAGGCAAAGTGTCTCATAGTGTGAACCAAGCCCTTATATTCCTGACATTCTTGCTCTTTTTCTCCATCCATCTGCTCTTCCACTGGAGCTTGGAAGCTCCATCTAGTTTTCTGATTTTGACCCTGACTTGATCTCCATCATTTGCCAAACAAAAGTTCCATGGTGGTTTTCAAGATAGTCAGTCATCAGTCTGACTATGGGACAAGGCACACATAGTTCCTAGGGACATGTCACAGTGCGGTCAACTTCTCCTCCCTGCTTAAGTACCTAGAGAGGGTCACCCTATGGACTTCTGAGAACCACTCGAGAGATATCGATCTTGACATCCCCTGAATATCCCCATAAATTGAGATATCATCAGTGTATGTGCATTTACTTGTGTGTGTGTGTTTGTGTGTGTGTATTTAAATCACAATAACAAATGGATTGTAATATTGAAGTTTCTTCTCATCTTGAGAAGAATATTTGCTACAGAAACACTCTCACAGTAATAGTGAGAGTGTAAACTATCTAAGAAAGGAGAAATAACTGGAGGAATCCCCCAGGAGTTAGGCTCAGTGTCCCAGGAATTACGCCCAAGGAAAGTCAATGAACTCAGTGATGGAAGATAAAACCCAGCCTAAATAAAACCCTAAATCATTTAGGTGGAACATGAGATACTCTTACAACAGTTACAAGAGGTCTAAAATGCCTGGACTGGAACATAAGGGGAACACAAGGACGTGGAGCTGAGAGTGTACGGCAAAAATGATTGGATCTGGAAAAAATTATGTAAGCATACCAAGGAAACCACCAGTGGGACAAAACCCTAAGAAATCTGTATGACAATATATTATGTTGAACATAATGAGATTTATAGACAAAGGAAAGATCTTAATTATGTCACTGTCACACAGGTGATGATGAACCAGTTCCATCGTAGAGTGACTCCCTGCTGTATTTAAGATAACCTGTCAATTCTGTCTAGTCAGTTACAAGGAAATTTGCATTAATTGCACAGATTAACAATCAGCATCATTTACTGCACAATCAAAGGCAAGGCAAAGAAATCATAGACATGTTGTTGAATGCTGATGATGTTATTGGGAGCTTTGATGGGTTTTTTTCTTAAAGGGAAATCATCGGTGACTCTCATGCATGAAGCAGATCCTTTCTCTGTGATGTTTCCTGAATAGCCACTGAGATACCAACCCATTGAGTTGTGGTCTGTCTCTCTTTTAAAAAGCAACTTCTACCTTCAGCTTGATCCCTTGCTTGAGCTTCCCTTCAGGCTACTAGGCTCCTTTTCTGATCCTGCAGAGGGCTTTTGTAAGGGATTGTGATCTCTAAGTTTTTCCCCTTTCAAGAACTAATCATTCTATTAATCACAATTCTAAACTGCTGTGGGAGTTTGTTTGTGACTTATGCCTTCACATGTGATACAAGCGACCTGTGTCTATAGGGTCTTCTCTCTGTTCATATGGGGAAGGCATGGCAGCAGGAGTAGATGGCTGCTCATTCTCTGTAAGGAAACCAGTAAACTGTGGGGACCAAGTACAAGGATGTCTTGAAATATTAAGTCTTGTCCTTTCAAGGCCCCAAAGCCTCTAGCTAGGTTCAGGGTCACGACAATCTCCAAAACCCACCGAGCATGAAGTATTCAGAACCAGAAGCCTGTGTGTGCCATATCACATAAATTCATCGTGAGTACACCAATCTGTTTTTTTTTAATTCTAAATTATTTTGTCCCATCAGAACGATCTATATTACCAATTAACCAAATTTGCTCTATCTTTGGTGTCCTAGAATTGCTTTAAATTGTTGCTGGGACAGTCTTACAAAGCTTCCTGTGCTGTTATGAGACCTTAAGGGGATAGCACTTATTTCAGAAATCAAAGGCAGTTGGGTTCAATCCTATGGTTAGCTGTTAGCTAGACACTGGAAGGATGGATTTGACTAAGAAAGGGAGACAGCATACATGGAGGCAAGTAACCTTTCCTTTGCAAAATGACCCATTTTGAGGCATTACTTCAGGCTCTTCTCTTCTCCTAATCTTGGTTTTTTTATTAGTTTAGGAGAAGAATTAAAACTCCATTTACAGTATCTGTGAACCTGAATGAGTTAAGTATGTGTGACCAACTTGATGTCTGCCTGTCTGTCAACAGGGCCAGAGTTCAGGGGCATCTGATGCATAGCACAGGAATGTCAGCCATCAATCTCTGGTCCACCTAACTCTACAGCATTAGAGTTGTCATGGTTGCTCATCTGATCTTCCTCATATGATCTCCATCCACAGAGATGTCAGAAAAATCCTCCCCTGAGAGTGCAAGTTCTTTACAAATGAAAGATTATACAACAGAAGACACATGGGAGATTTATATGGGCAAGCTGTTGAAAGGATAAAGTGACAGAAGAAGTTTATTGATTAATTAAAGAAAGAATCCGCTTCAGCTGATAGGTTAGAACATAGGTAGGTGGAGTAAACAAAATAGAATGCCGGGAGGAAGAGGTAGTGAGCTCAGAGAAGCCATGCTCCCCTCTCCCTGGCAGATGCCATAGCTCTGCTCTCTGAGGCAGATGTCGATGCAGCCAGCCACCATATCAGACATGCTGAATTTTTCCTGGTAAGTGCACCTCGTTATACTACACTGATTATTAGACATGGGTTAAAATGCTGAATCTAATGTGCCGGTAGTGTTTAAAAGAATACAGATTTTGTGTATTTATTTCAGGCATAACCTTCATGCGGCCGTGGTGCTGGGGACACAGCCTCGCTGCTCAAATAACTACAGAATGGCTTGCAGCCTTGTGGACAACTGAATCCACTGAAAGCCTGAGAAAGCTTGGGAAAGAGTAAAGCATGTTTTCTTGGTAGCAGCGATTTCTCGGTCTGCTCTGCTTGCTAGAAGAAAGCAAGGGCTCTCATCTAAAAGAGGCTTGCTGACTCAGCTTCAGCTGCAAAACCCTGCAGCCCTTATGAGGTCCTGCCACAAAACATTTAAATGGTGTTGATAAAAGCCAACTGAATGCTTGTATGTTTTCAGCAGTAGCAGGAAAACAAACTGTGTTGTTTTAAAATGCCGGGTTTCTAGGCCATCCTGCCTGGGCAAACTCTGACTGTTTGAGGAAGGAGGGCCAGCTACAGAAAGAGGGCTTGAGTGTTGTCTGTTGCAGCCTCTTTGATGGCAAGGACCTTGAAACACTGTAGACTTGTGGCACTGAATGCGGCTCTGTTCGGTACCTCAGCCACAAGGTTGGAATGGCAGAAAGCTAAGGAATGGGCTACATCTGGCCAGCAAAGCCACGGCTTTAGTCCTACTGAGATTGCTTGGTAAATGAAAGACTCATGTGGTCAGAAAAACAGAGAGAGAAATAGAGTAAAGAGAGATTCAAAGACAAAGAAAATTTTTAAATGATTTACAGTGTGTTAAAAATATGTGCCGGCTAAAATTTGAAGTTCTTAAAGTTAAAAAAAGGAAGAGAGTTGTTGGGTGTGGTAGTACACACCCGTAAACCCAACACATGGGAGGCAGAGGGAGATTGACCTCTGTACCTTCAAGGTGAGGTAGCACACGCCATTAATCCCAGTGCCTTGAAGGCAGAGACAAACAGATCTTTGTGAGTTCAATGTGTAGTAGCATACACCTTTAATCCCAATGCCTGAAAGGCAGAGAGGGGCAGATCTCTGAGACTTCAAGGACAGACAGGTATACAAGGTTATTCCAGGTCAAAGATACAGAGAACCTGTCTCAAAAGGCAAAAAATAAAAAGGAAAAATAAACAAAATAGAGGTTAAATTGAAGCGCACAAAGATGGAAAATTCACAGCGAATTTTGATATTGTATGCTATTATGTTTTTTTTGAATCATTTGAATTTTGAGGCAGTAGCAATAGCTGCTAAAAGATGTTTCTTTATAAAAGCTGCTGAAATAATCCAACATAGATATTTTGAAAATGCCTTGACTTTGAAATTTGGATCTAAGGACATGATGCTTTGGAAAGGAGTTTCTATTTTGTTTTCACAGAGGGTGATAGTCTGTGGATGCCTCTATCCTAATATGGTAGGATGGACCACGCCCTACTTAAAGGTTGCTGTGAACACCTTTAAAAAATTGCTTCGCTCAACTGCCAACTGAGATAAATCAATAATGATGCCACCATTGAGCAGGAAGCATTTTGGAGAGAAGAAACTGCACCCAAGTTCCCAAATATGGCTTATAAACGTTCTTTTACATTTAAAGTGGGATGTGATATAGATATGAATATTTGCATTAGTATAGATTTTGCTTTACTGATAGAGATTTTAGGTCAATTTTCTTATATGTATATGCATTTTTGATCTTAATTAAGTTATTGTGATTGTGTAGTTCATTTAAAAATATAATGTATATAGGTTATTAATGGATAATCATTAATAATAGTCAAGTTTGTAGTCATGTTAGTTAGATTTTCTAGCTACACAGAGATATGTATATTTCAGTTAGATAGGCATTATTCATATCTCTCTAGACTACAAAACAGGCTATTTAATGTTTTAGTACCTTAGGGTTTTTCATGACAGTGAGACACTCTACTCTTGGCAGCACATATCTACTTCAGGAAGAAGATGGGCATCAAAGAGGATCCTTATGGAGTTTGATAGCCATTTGGGGAAGAAACTGCTCTTGCCTGGATTGTTGCATAAACTGTACACAGAAAACACTCAGAGAGAGGACTACTGAACTTGCCTAAAGGTGAGATGATCTTTTCGTGTTCCTGATTCAGGAAAGTGTCAGCAAAACATTCTTCAAGACAAGCAGATAGTGACTGCCTTTGAAATTTCCTGCTTCATGGAAATGTCTGCTGGAAACTATGGTCCTGTAGGCTGAGGATGGAAACACCAATGGTACAGAGGAACTTTGGGTGACTGTCCAGGCAGCGAGATGTCTCTGTCCTTTCTAGAGTTTGAAAATGGCTTACTTTTTGTTTGCTTAGGTAATACTGTATTATTCTGGAGTCTCTGATGGAGTTGAAGAATAGATAGATAGTTATAGTTTTCCATTGTTATGATAAAAGGTAAAATAGATATAAATATTGTAACTGTAATTCTTGCTTGATAACTGTTTTGTTATATGTAATTTTGCTATGTTAAAGTTAAAGATTCCGTTCTTGTTTAAACAGAAATAGGAGTAATGATGAAGTGTAGGTCATTGGTTAATTAAATAAAGAAACTGTTTGGCCTGAAAGGTTAGAACATAGGTGGGTGGAATAAACATAAGAGAATGCTGGGAGGAATAGGAATTGAGCTTAGAGATGCCATGCACCTCTCCCATGGGCAGAAATGGTAGCTCTGCACTCTGAGGCAGATGGCGATACAGCCAGCCACCAGGTCAGACATGCTAAATCTTTCCTTCTAAGCGCACCTCGTGCTGCAACATACATTATTAGACATGGGTTAAGAGGCTGAAAATAATGGGGCAGGCAGTGTTTAAATGAATAGTTTTGTGTTGTTATTTCGGAGCATAACCTTACAAGGCGGCCCCATGGGGATGCAGCCCTGCTGCTCAAATTTCTACAATCAAGGGGGAAATGGAAGAAGGGAAGAATGAAGAGAGAGAGACAAGGAAGAATGGATGAATTCAATCATTCCTTGGAAAAATGAGTGAACCAATGAATGAGGAGACCTAGTAGGAAAAAATGTGCTGCATTCCCTCAGAGAGTCAGGTCAAATTAAGGATTGACAAGGTTTTCCACTAAGGAGGAGGCTTATTCCATTTTACCTTCTTTGTGCTCCAGGCCCAGCCACAAGAGTGATGATGAGGACAGGGAGAAGAAGAGGAGAGGGTGTACCAGAATTCCCTGGTACAATTTCTCACCCAAATTGTAGCCAAATCACCTGACCTGGGACAGCTGATCTACATGCTGGACCCTAACTCCCAGTTTGACAACTCTCACATTTTAACCAAGTTTGTGAAGATGAAGGAACCAAAAATAGCCCAGTTACAGGATGGCAGGTTCCTTACAGGATGGGAGTCAGACATCAGTACCATACTGGTATTTGGCAGTTTGATGGGTGTGTGAGGTCTTTGCAGGACTCCACCTAGCTTCATGGATTCCCTACTTTACTGATATTATGGAGTTCGGTGCATTCATCATATGTGTGCATGTCACACACTAGTGGGCATCATATGTACATGTTTATCCTGTGTGTGGGTGAGTGTGTTCATGAGTTTTATAGCCCAAGTACTTAAGAACATGATCAATGAATGGGAACACTGTTTTCCAGATATGGCAGGGCAATTATTTAAATGAACTGACAAGGGTTGGATGGCATGGATAAGACCTATGAGAGTTCAAGGCATACCGAATCCAGGCATGACAAAGTAGGTGGCAGACAGAATTCTGGCAAAACTAAGTAGGTAGCTTGATGTCCACCTTACTGGAGAATAGCAACTGAGCGGAGACACTTTTCACTAAGCAACATGCTCTAGTGGAGATCAAACATCCTTTGACTTACAGCCAGTACGAATTAAACCATTCATCAAATGAAACCTAATTTTCTCTGATTTTGAGTATACATTTGTGTCCCTTCCTGATTAATCTACTCTTTATCCTCTTAAGTCCCAATACCTCACGCTGATATCGGTCACATCTTTCCATTTGACATGGTTTTCCCTCAAGCTTCATACCGCCCCGAGATCATACAACTTTTTGTCCCCTCTCCACTGCTTCCTTGACAGCCATCTTGTCCTTTACCACACCACGCATACCCAGTCCTTTACTGTCCAAAAGGAAAAGACCATAAATCCTGCTTTGTTTTGAGGCATGTATTTCTGTGATGCCCCATCCACCAAACACAATCCATCATTGACCAAATAACACAACATGTTAGCAAATTTTTATTCTTTGAGAAAGAATAATCCATTGGAAAAGATACCAGGATTCATAGAAGACCTGAGGTATCTCTGAAAAAACACATTCCCAAAGAGAGAATTAAGTCTGCCCCTCAAAATTTGAGAATTTCACTTTAACAGATCTTCACCAAATCATAGACATAGATATGGAAGTCATTATCAAACTTGATGAAATACACAGAAGGTTTGTTGGGAACTTGGCAAATAATTTTACCTATCTCTTGGGTTCCATCTTTTTTGTTGTACTGCACTCTTTTGCCCTCCAAGGAATCCCTGCCTAATTCCAAAGTCACCTCTACTGGAGGACATTCAGGCGTGATGTGGAGGTTGCCTTCAATTGAATCTTCATGATGGTGGTAAAGGTCCAGGACCGGATCATTCTCGTTGACAATGTATAAACAGGTCGTTATGATCTGCACCTCATCTGGGACCACGCCACTCCACTCTTCCTTAGAGCCTGGCATGATGTGGAGGTTGCCTTCCAGGTAGTCATCCAGGAGGTGGTAAATGTACAAGACCGGATCTTTCTTGTAGGTAATATAAAACCAGGTCTTCATGATTGGCACCTCTTCTAGGACCATCCCGTTCCAGTCATTCTTAGAGCCATTTGTGCCCATGAATGTATGTTTCACTGCTCTGCCAACTATGGTGTTTGAGAGATGAGTGTCTGTCACCTGAGGAAATGGCACATTATTAGGCAGGATCTTCAGGTTTAAAATCCTTTCATCACTATGAAGCTCCAAGGCATAGACACAATCAATCCCATCATATTTCAACAAATAGAGAGAGGGATATGTTGGCAGTTGATCTAGAATGATGGCTTTCCAATGGGTGACTGGTTCATTGGCTAACTTCCAGCCATGAGAAATTCTGCGGCCAACAATATTCTCCAGGGCCTCAAAAGGCTTACTAAGTTTTTGCTTCTGGAGCGATGGCCCATTCTTCTTCTGGAGAGGTGGCATGCAACTCATACTAAGAGGCATCTTCATCATGGTGGGAGACTTTCTGAGATAGGCCACAGCACTCCTGTTCCACTGTCTCTTGGCTCTGTTTCTGTGCTTGGGCTTCATAGCTGCCAATCTCTGCATAGGAAGAACTCTTCAGTTTAAATCAGACACAAAGTGGTTTCCTCCACCATAAGTGCCTGCAAGGATAAGAAGGTGAGCATGTGAGGTCAAGGCTCTTTTTAGGAATAACTTTGGAGCAGGTGAAAAAGGCAGGGCTGAATAGATTTGGATACCTAAATGGAATATGTTCTTAAGAAATTAATAGGAAAAGTATCAAACTCTTGTCTACAGCTCAGTATATGTGTATCAGAGACATATTCCTGCTGCAAAATGCAATTGACCTCTACTGAGAAACCTACTTCCTGAATTACTATATCAATGAGAGAGGAAGCTATGCCTATACCTAAAGTGAGAAAGAAATATCTGAACAGATGGCAAAGAATTCAAAGAACAGCCACTCCTCTCCTTACCACTCAAGCTACTGGTTAGTTGGCTGATCTATACCCACCTGCCCAAGGTCATGGCACTCCAGTCCACTGGCTCTTTCTATTGTGTCTCCTGATCCAGATCCAGGTTGATTACATAAAGATATTCTGTATCTTCATTAGAGAAGTGAGTACTGTGAGTCAAACTGCCAAAAGAAAGAAACATTAATCTGTGCAACAGCACCTATTAGAAATAATTAGCTTTTAAAACACATATGGACAAAGAGGATCTTTGCCATTTAAGTGGACTGAGGAATTGTACATTTTTAGCAAAGATAGAGTGGGGAGAATACCCGACATTAACCGTCCCCAAGCTATCAAATATAGGAGCTGTTAACGACATAAATTTTGGACCCAGAGCAGATTTGAAAGAAACCTTTCTTTGACTACAGAGGTCCTAGTTGCTTCCTAAACATATTTACCAAAAGAAAATATCTTGGCTCTCTAGATTCCAACTTCTGGAAATTTGGTTGAACAGTCGTGGAGCCCAAGAGCTGAACTGACCTCCTCAGCCACCGTGAACAAGTAAGCCCACCTTCACAGAAGACTAGTGCTTCATGTGGAACAGAGTTGCCACCCCCAACCAAAGCTTTGTGACATCATCAAGGCTCTACTTATGTCATAAAACTCCTCCTAGCCAGGTTTCTTCCCTACTAACCCCCAGAAATATCCAGCATACAAGTCCTAAAATGCTGCTCATACAGCCCCATGAAGACCCAAAATAAAAACCCCAATCTTCTTCCCAATTACTTGAGTCATATATTTCAAGTAACTCAACCACTTTATGTATTTTTTTTTTTTCTGTAAAATAATTTTTGGTCTGAGTCAACAACTCACATGAATGTTTTTTTCTCCTAGCTCCAATGTCCTCATTGGTAATTTTCTATTGATTTTTCCATTACTTCATAATAATAACTATAAAACTTTCCACTTTTCTTCCTACTCCCACATTCTTCTTGCTCCGCAAATAAACCTCTCCACTCAAACACCAGTCCAAATAGAGGGCAGGGTACTTTGAGCTGTGGGAAGTCCAAGCCCACCCTTCATTCATCCAGATTTAGCAAGGTATGCATCCACAAAAAATATGATCACAAAAAGCCAGTGTATGATATGCAGACAATTGCAAGTGCCATTATCTTTGGCTTCTCTGTCTGCCCCAATTGTCAGCCACATTCAGAGCTTCCAGTTTGATCCCATGTTCTTTCATTCCCAGGTCACTGGATTAGTTGAAATCCCCTTAGTTCAGGCACAGTGTCTCATAGTGTGGACCAAGCCCTTATATTCCTGACATCCTTGCTCTTTTTCTCCATCCGTCTGCTCTTCCACTGGAGCTTGGAAGCTCCATCTAGTTTTCTGATTTTGACCCTGACTTGATCTCCATCATTTGCCAAACAAAAGTTCCATGGTGGTTTTCAAGATAGTCAGTCATCAGTCTGACTATGGGACAAGGCACACATAGTTCCTAGGGACATGTCACAGTGCGGTCAACTTCTCCTCCCTGCTTAAGTACCTAGAGAGGGTCACCCTATGGCCTTCTGAGAACCACTCAAGAGATATCGATCTTGACATCCCCAGAATGGCCCAATAAATTGAGATATCATCAATGTATATGCATTAACTTGTGTGTGTTTGTGTGTGTGTATTTAAATCACAATAACAAATGGATTGTAATATTGAAGTTTCTTCTAATCTTGAGAAGAATATTTGCTACAGAAACACTCTCACAGTAATAGTGAGAGTGTAAACTCTCTCAGCAAGGAGAAATAACTGGAGGAATCCCCCAGGAGTTAGGCTCAGTGTCCCAGGAATTACGCCCAAGGAAAGTCAATGAACTCAGTGATGGATGATAAAACCAAGCCTAAATAAAACCCTAAATCATTTAGGTGGAACATGAGATACTCTTACAACAGTTACAAGAGGTCTAAAATGCCTGGACTGGAACATAAGGGGAACACAAGGACGTGGAGCTGAGAGTGCATGGCAAAACTGATTGGATCTGGCAAAAATTATGTAAGCATACCAAGGAAACCACCAGTGGGACAAAACCCTAAGAAATCTGTATGACAACATATCATGTTGAACATAATGAGATTTATAGACAAAGGAAAGATCTTAATTATGTCACTGTCACACAGGTGATGATGAACCAGTTCCATCGTAGAGTGACTCCCTGCTGTATTTAAGATAACCTGTCAATTCTGTCTAGTCAGTTACAAGGAAATTTGCATTAATTGCACAGATTAACAATCAGCATCATTTACTGCACAATCAAAGGCAAGGCAAAGAAATCATAGACATGTTGTTGAATGCTGATGATGTTATTGGGAGTTTTGATGGGTTTTTTTCTTAAAGGGAAATCATCGGTGACTCTCATGCATGAAGCAGATCCTTTCTCTGTGATGTTTCCTGAATAGCCACTGAGATACCAACCCATTGAGTTGTGGTCTCTCTCTCTTTTACAAAGCAACTTCTACCTTCAGCTTGATCTCTTGCTTGAGCTTCCCTTCCGGCTACTAGGCTCCTTTTCTGATCCTGCAGAGGGCTTTTGTAAGGGATTGTGATCTCTAAGTTTTTCCCCTTTCAAGAACTAATCATTCTATTAATCACAATTCTAAACTGCTGTGGGAGTTTGTTTGTGACTTATGCCTTCACATGTAATACAAGTGACCTTTGTGTATAGGGTCTTCTCTCTGTTCATGTGGGGAAGGCATGGCAGCAGGAGTAGATGGCTGCTCATTCTCTGTAAGGAAATCAGTAAACAGTGGGGACCAAGTACAAGGATGTCCTGAAATATTAAGTCTTGTCCTTTCAAGGCCCCAAAGCCTCCAGCTAGGTTCAGGGTCACGACAATCTCCAAAACCCACCGAGCATGAAGTATTCAGAACCAGAAGCCTGTGTGTGCCATATCACATAAATTCATCATCAGTACACCAATCTGTTTTTTTTTAATTCTAAATTATTTTGTCCCATTAGAACGATCTATATTACCAATTAACTAAATTTGCTGCACCTTTGGTGTCCTAGAATTGCTTTAAATTGTTGCTGGGACAGTATTACAATCCTTCCTGTGCTGTTATGAGACCTTAAGGGGACAGCACTTATTTCAGAAATCAAAGGCAGTTGGGTTCAATCCTATGGTTATCTGTTAGCTAGAGACTGGAAGGATGGATTTGACTAAGAAAGGGAGACAGCATACATGGAGGCAGGTAACCTTTCCTTTGCAAAATGACCCATTTTGAGGCCTTACTTCAGGCTCTTCTCTTCTCCTAATCTTGGTTTTTTTATTAGTTTAGGAGAAGAATTAAAACTCAATTTACAGTATCTGTGAACCCGAATGAGTTAAGTATGTGTGACCAACTTGATGTCTGCCTGTCTGTCAACAGGGCCAGAGTTCAGGGGCATCTGATGCATAGCACAGGAATGTCAGCCATCAATCTCTGGTCCACCTAACTCTACAGCATTAGAGTTGTCATGGTTGCTCATCTGATCTTCCTCATATGATCTCCATCCACAGAGATGTCAGAAAAATCCTCCCCTGAGAGTGCAAGTTCTTTACAAATGAAATATTATACAACAGAAGACACATGGGTGATTTCTATGGCAAGCTGTTGAAAGGATAAAGTGACAGAAGAAGTTTATTGATTAATTAAAGAAAGATTCCGCTTCAGCTGATAGTTTAGAACATAGGTAGGTGGAGTAAACAAAATAGAATGCCGGGAGGAAGAGGTAGTGAGCTCAGAGAAGCCATGCTCCCCTCTCCCCGGCAGATGCCATAGCTCTGCTCTCTGAGGCAGATGTCGATGCAGCCAGCCACCATGTCAGACATGCTGAATTTTTCCTGGTAAGTGCACCTCGTTATACTACACTGATTATTAGAAATGGGTTAAAATGCTGAATCTAATGGGCCAGCAGTGAATAAAAGAATACAGTTTTTGTGTATTTATTTCAGGCATAACCTTCATGCGGTCGTGTTGCTGGGGACACAGCCTCGCTGCTCAAATAACTACAGAATGGCTTGCAGCCTTGTGGACAACTGAATCCACTAAAAGCCTGAGAAAGCTTGGGAAAGAGTAAAGCATGTTTTCTTGGTAGCAGCGATTTCTCGGTCTGCTCTGCTTGCTAGAAGAAAGCAAGGGCTCTCATCTAAAAGAGGCTTGCTGACTCAGCTTCAGCTGCAAAACCCTGCAGCCCTTAAGAGGTCCTGCAACAAAACATTTAAATGGTGTTGATAAAAGCCAACTGAATGCTTGTATGTTTTCAGCAGTAGCAGGAAAAAAAAAACTGTGTTGTTTTAAAATGCCGGCTTTCTGGGCCATCCTGCCTGGGCAAACACTGACTGTTTGAGGTAGGACGCCAGCTACAGAAAGAGGGCTTGAGTGTTGTCTGTTGCAGCCTCTTTGATGGCAAGGACCTTGAAACACTGTAGACTTGTGGCACTGAATGCGGCTCTGTTCGGTACCTCAGCCACAAGGTTGGAATGGCAGAAAGCTAAGGAATGGGCTACATCTGGCCAGCAAAGCCACGGCTTTAGTCCTACTGAGATTGCTTGGTAAATGAAAGACTCATGTGGTCAGAAAAACAGAGAGAGAAATAGAGTAAAGAGAGATTCAAAGACAAAGAAAATTTTTAAATGATTTACAGTGTGTTAAAAATGTGTGCAGGCTAAAATTTGAAGTTCTTAAAGTTAAAAAAAGGAAGAGAGTTGTTGGGTGTGGTAGTACACACCTGTAAACCCAACACATGGGAGGCAGAGGGAGATTGACCTCTGTACCTTCAAGGCGAGGTAGCACACGCCTTTAATCCCAGTGCCTTGAAGGCAGAGACAAACAGATCTTTGTGAGTTCAATGTGTAGTAGCATACACCTTTAATCCCAATGCCTGAAAGGCAGAGAGAGGCAGATCTCTGAGACTTCAAGGACAGACAGGTATACAGAGTTATTCCAGGTCAAAAATACAGAGAACCTGTCTCAAAAGGCAAAAAATAAAAAGGAAAAATAAACAAAATAGAGGTTAAATTGAAGCGCACAAAGATGGAAAATTCACAGCGAATTTTGATATTGTATGCTATTATGCTCTTTTTGAATCATTTGAATTTTGAGGCAGTAGCAATAGCTGCTAAAAGATGTTTCTTTATAAAAGCTGCTGAAATAATCCAACATAGATATTTTGAAAATGCCTTGACATTGAAATTTGGATCTAAGGACATGATGCTTTGGAAAGGAGTTTCTATTTTGTTTTCACAGAGGGTGATAATCTGTGGATGCCTCTATCCTAATATGGTAGGATGGACCACGCCCTACTTAAAAATTGCTGTGAACACCTTTAAAAAATTGCTTCGCTCAACTGCCAACTGAGATAAATCAATAATGATGCCACCATTCAGCAGGAAGCCTTTTTGAGAGAAAAAACTGCACCCACGTTCCCAAATATGGCTTATAAACTTTCTTTTACATTTAAAGTGGGATATGATATAGATATGAATATTTGCATTAGTATAGATTTTGCTTTACTGATAGAGATTTTAGGTCAATTGTGTTATATGTATATGCATTTTTGATCTTAATTAAGGTATTGTGATTGTGTAGTTCATTTAAAAATATAATGTATATAGGTAATTAATGGATAATCATTAATAATAGTCAAGTTTGTAGTCATGTTAGTTAGATTTTCTAGCTACATAGATATATATATTTCAGTTAGATAGGCATTATTCATATCTCTCTAGACTACAAAACAGGCTATTTAATGTTTTAGTACCTTAAGATTTTTCATGACAGTGAGACACTCTACTCTTGGCAGCACATATCTACTTCAGGAAGAAGATGGGCATCAAAGAGGATCCTTATGGAGTTTGATAGCCATTTGGGGAAGAAACTGCTCTTGTCTGGATTGTTGCATAAACTGTACACAGAAAACACTCAGAGAGAGGACTACTGAACTTGCCTAAAGGAGAGATGATCTTTTCGTGTTCCTGATTCAGGAAAGGGTCAGCAAAACATTCTTCAAGACAAGCAGATAGTGACTGCCTTTGAAATTTCCTGCTTCAAGGAAATGTCTGCTGCGAACTATGGGCCTGTAGGCTGAGGATGGAAACACCAACGGTACAAAGGGATTTTGGGTGACTGTCCAGGCAGCGAGATGTCTCTGTCATTTCTAGAGTTTGAAAATGGCTTACTTTTTGTTTGCTTAGGTAATACTGTATTATTCTGGAGTCTCTGATGGAGTTGAAGAATAGATAGATAGTTATAGTTTTCCATTGTTATGATAAAAGATAAAATAGATATAAATATTGTAACTGTAATTCTTGCTTGATAACTGTTTTGTTATATGTAATTTTGCTATGTTAAAGTTAAAGATTCCGTTCTTGTTTAAACAGAAATAGGAGTAATGATGGAGTATAGGTCATTGGTTAATTAAATAAAGAAACTGTTTGGCCTGAAAGGTTAGAACATAGGTGGGTGGAATAAACATAAGAGAATGCTGGGAGGAATAGGAATTGAGCTTAGAGATGCCATGCACCTCTCCCATGGGCAGAAATGGTAGCTCTGCACTCTGAGGCAGATGGCGATACAGCCAGCCACCAGGTCAGACATGCTAAATCTTTCCTTCTAATCGCACCTCGTGCTGCAACATACATTATTAGACATGGGTTAAGAGGCTGAAAATAATGGGGCAGGCAGTGTTGAAATGAATAGTTTTGTTTTGTTATTTCGGAGCATAACCTTACAAGGCGGCCCCATGGGGATGCAGCCCTGCTGCTCAAATTTCTACAATCAAGGGGGAAATGGAAGATGGGTAGAAAGAAGAGAGAGAGACAAGGAAGAATGGATGAATTCAATCATTCATTGGAAAAATGAGTGAACCAATGAATGAGGAGACCTAGTAGGAAAAAATGTGCTGCATTCCCTCAGAGAGTCAGGTCAAATTTAGGATTGACAAGGTTTTCCACTAAGGAGGAGGCTTATTCCATTTTACCTTCTTTGTGCTCCAGGCCCACCCACAAGAGTGATGATGAGGACAGGGAGAAGAAGAGGAGAGGGTGTACCAGAATTCCCTGGTACAATTTCTCACCCAAATTGTAGCCAAATCACCTGACCTGGGACAGCTGATCTACATGCTGGACCCTAACTTCCAGTATGACAACTCTAATATTTTAACCAAGTTTGTGAAGATGAAGGAACCAAAAAGAGCTCAGTTACAGGATGGCAGGTTCCTTACAGGATGGGAGTCAGACATCAGTACCATACTGGTATTTGGCGGTTTGATGGGTGTGTGGGGTCTTTGCCAGACTCCACCTAGCAACATGGATTCCCTACTTTACTGATATTATGGAGTTCGGTGCATTCATCATATGTGTGCATGTCACACACTAGTGGGCATCATATGTACATGTTTATCCTATGTGTGGGTGAGTGTGTTCATGAGTTTTATAGCCCAAGTACTACAGAACATGATCAATGAAAGGGAACACTGTTTTCCAGATATGGCAGGGCAATTATTTAAATGAACTGACAAGGGTTGGATGGCATGGATAAGACCTATGAGAGTTCAAGGCATACCGAATCCAGGCATGACAAAGTAGGTGGCAGACAGAATTCTGGCAAAACTAAGTAGGTAGCTTGATGTCCAACTTACTGGAGAAGAGCAACTGAGCGGAGACACTTTTCACTAAGCAACATGCTCTAGTGGAGATCAAACATCCTTTGACTTACAGCCAGTACGAATTAAACCATTCATCAAATGAAACCTAATTTTCTCTGATTTTGAGTATACATTTGTGTCCCTTCCTGATTAATCTACTCTTTATCCTCTTAAGTCCCAATACCTCACGCTGATATCGGTCACATCTTTCCATTTGACATGGTTTTCCCTCAAGCTTCATACCGCCCCGAGATCATACAACTTTTTGTCCCCTCTCCACTGCTTCCTTGACAGCCATCTTGTCCTTTACCACACCACGCATCCCCAGTCCTTTACTCTCCAAGGGGAAAAGACCATAAATCCTGCTTTGTTTTGAGGCATGTATTTCTGTGATGCCCCATCCACCAAACACAATCCATCATTGACCAAATAACACAACATGTTAACAAATTTTTATTCTTTGAGAAAGAATAATCCATTGGAAAAGATACCAGGATTCATAGAAGACCTGAGGTATCTCTGAAAAAACACATTCCCAAAGAGAGAATTAAGTCTGCCCCTCAAAATTTGAGAATTTCACTTTAACAGATCTTCACCAAATCATAGACATAGATATGGAAGTCATTATCAAACTTGATGAAATACACAGAAGGTTTGTTGGGAACTTGGCAAATAATTTTACCTATCTCTTGGGTTCCATCTTTTTTGTTGTACTGCACTCTTTTGCCCTCCAAGGAATCCCTGCCTAATTCCAAAGTCACCTCTACTGGAGGACATTCAGGCGTGATGTGGAGGTTGCCTTCAATGGAATCATCATGATGGTGGTAAAGGTACAGGACTGGATCATTCTCGTTGACAATGTAGAAACAGGTCGTTATGGTCTGCACCTCATCTGGGACCACGCCTCTCCACTCTTCCTTAGAGCCTGGCATGATGTGGAGGTTGCCTTCCAGGTAGTCATCCAGGAGGTGGTAAATGTACAAGACCGGATCTTTCTTGTAGGTAATATAAAACCAGGTCTTCATGATTGGCACCTCTTCTAGGACCATCCCGTTCCAGTCATTCTTAGAGCCATTTGTGCCCATGAATGTATGTTTCACTGCTCTGCCAACTATGGTATTTGAGAGATGAGTGTCTGTCACCTGAGTAAATGGCACATTATTAGGCAGGATCTTCAGGTTTAAAATCCTTTCATCACTATGAAGCTCCAAGCCATAGACACAATCAATCCCATCATATTTCAACAAATAGAGAGAGGGATATGTTGGCAGTTGATCTAGAATGATGGCTTTCCAATGGGTGACTGGTTCATTGGCTTCCTTCCAGCCATGAGAAATTCTGCGGCCAACAATATTCTCCAGGGCCTCAAAAGGCTTACTAAGTTTTTGCTTCTGGAGCGATGGCCCATTCTTCTTCTGGAGATGTGGCATGCAACTCATACTAAGAGGCATCTTCATCATGGCGGGAGACTTTCTGAGATAGGCCACAGCACTCCTGTTCCACTGTCTCTTGGCTCTGTTTCTGTGCTTGGGCTTCATAGCTGCCAATCTCTGCATAGGAAGAACTCTTCAGTTTAAATCAGACACAAAGTGGTTTCCTCCACCATAAGTGCCTGCAAGGATAAGAAGGTGAGGATGTGAGGTCAAGGCTCTTTTTAGGAATAACTTTGGAGCAGGTGAAAAAGGCAGGGCTGAATAGATTTGGATACCTAAATGGAATATGTTCTTAAGAAATTAATAGGAAAATTATCAAACTCTTGTCTACAGCTCAGTATATGTGTATCAGAGACATATTCCTGCTGCAACATGCAATTGACCTCTACTGAGAAACCTACTTCCTGACTTACTATATCAATGAGAGACGAAGCTATGCCTATACCTAAAGTGAGAAAGAAATATCTGAACAGATGGCAAAGAATTCAAAGAACAGCCACTCCTCTCCTTACCACTCAAGCTACTGGTTAGTTGGCTAATTTATTACCACCTGCCCAAGGTCATGGCACTCCAGTCCACTGGCTCTCTCTGTTGTGTCTCCTGATCCAGATCCAGTTTGATTACATAAAGATATTCTGTATCTTCATTAGAGAAGTGAGTACTGTGAGTCAAACTGCCAAAAGAAAGAAACATTAATCTCTGCAACAGCACCTATTAGAAATAAATATCTTTTAAAACACTATGGACAAAGAGGATCTTTGCCATTTAAGTGGACTGAGGAATTGGACATTTTTAGCAAAGATAGAGTGGGGAGAATACCTGACATGAACCGTCCCCCAGCTATCAAATATAGGAGCTGTTAACGACATAAATTTTGGACCCAGAGCAGATTTGAAAGAAACCTTTCTTTGACTACAGAGGTCCTAGTTGCTTCCTAAACATATTTACCAAAAGAAAATATCTTGGCTCTCTAGATTCCAACTTCTGGAAATTCGGTTGAACAGTTGTGGAGCCCAAGAGTTGAACTGGCCTCCTCAGCCACCATGAAGATAGTAAGCCCACCTTCACAAAAGACCAGTGCTTCATGTGGAACAGAGTTGCCACCCCCAACCAAAGCTTTGTGACATCATCAAGGCTCTACTTATGTCATAAAACTCCTCCTAGCCAGGTTTCTTCCCTACTAACCCCCAGAAATATCCAGCATACAGGTCCTAAAATGCTGCTCATACAGCCCCATGAAGACCCAAAATAAAAACCCCAATCTTCTTCCCAATTACTTGAGTCATATTTTCCAAGTAACTCAACCCTTTTATGTGTTTTTTTTTTCTGTTAAATAATTTTTGGTCTGAATCAACAACTCACGTGAATGTTTTTTTTCTTACCTCCAATGACCTCATTGGTTATTTTCTATTGATTTTTCCATTACTTCATAATAATAATTATCAAACTTTCCACTTCTCTTCCTCCTCCCACATTCTTCTTGCTCCTCAAATAAACCTCTCCACTCAAACACCAGTCCAAATAGAGGGCAGGGTACTTTGAGCTGTGGGAAGTCCAAGCCCACCCTTCATCCATCCAGATTTAGCAAGGTATGCATCCACAAAAAATATGATCACAAAAAGCCAGTGTATGATATGCAGACAATTGCAAGTGCCATTATCTTTGGCTTCTCCATCTGCCCCAATTGTCAGCCACATTCAGAGCTTCCAGTTTGATCCCATGATCTTTCATTCCCAGGTCACTGCTTTAGTTGAAATCCCCTTAGTTCAGGCACAGTGTCTCATAGTGTGGACCAAGCCCTTATATTCCTGACATCCTTGCTCTTTTTCTCCATCCATCTGCTCTTCCACTGGAGCTTGGAAGCTCCATCTAGTTTTCTGATTTTGACCCTGACTTGATCTCCATCATTTGCCAAACAAATGTTCCATGGTGGTTTTCAAGATAGTCAGTCATCAGTCTGACTATGGGACAAGGCACACATAGTTCCTAGGGACATGTCACAGTGCGGTCAACTTCTCCTCCCTGCTTAAGTACCTAGAGAGGGTCACCCTATGGCCTTCTGAGAACCACTCGAGAGATATCGATCTTGACATCCCCAGAATGGCCCCATAAATTGAGATATCATCAGTGTATGTGCATTAACTTGTGTGTGTGTTTGTGTGTGTGTATTTAAAGCACAATAACAAATGGATTGTAATATTGAAGTTTCTTCTCATCTTGAGAAGAATATTTGCTACAGAAACACTCTCACAGTAATAGTGAGAGTGTAAACTATCTAAGAAAGGAGAAATAACTGGAGGAATTCTTCAGTAGTTAGGCTCAGTGTCCCAGGAATTACGCCCAAGGAAAGTCAATGAACTCAGTGATGGAAGATAAAACCCAGCCTAAATAAAACCCTAAATCATTTAGGTGGAACATGAGATACTCTTACAACAGTTACAAGAGGTCTAAAATGCCTGGACTGGAACATAAGAGGAACACAATGACGTGGAGCTGAGAGTGCATGGCAAAACTGATTGGATCTGGCAAAAATTATGTAAGCATACCAAGGAAACCGCCAGTGGGACAAAACCCTAAGAAATCTGTATGACAACATATCATGTTGAACATAATGAGATTTATAGACAAAGGAAAGATCTTAATTATGTCACTGTCACACAGGTGATGATGAACCAGTTCCATCGTAGATTGACTCCCTGCTGTGTTTAAGATAACCTGTCAATTCTGTCTAGTCAGTTACAAGGAAATTTGCATTAATTGCACAGGTTAACTATCAGCATCATTTACTGCACAATCAAAGGCAAGGCAAAGAAATCATAGACATGCTGTTGAATGCTGATGATGTTATTGGGAGTTTTGATGGGTTTTTTTCTTAAAGGGAAATCATCGGTGACTCTCATGCATGAAGCAGATCCTTTCTCTGTGATGTTTCCTGAATAGCCAATGAGATACCAGCCCATGGAGTTGTGGTCTCTCTCTCTTTTACAAAGCAACTTCTACCTTCAGCTTGATCTCTTGCTTGAGCTTCACTTCCGGCTACTAGGCTCCTTTTCTGATCCTGCAGAGGGCTTTTGTAAGGGATTGTGATCTCTAAGTTTTTCCCCTTTCAAGAACTAATCATTCTATTAATCACAATTCTAAACTGCTGTGGGAGTTTGTTTGTGACTTATGCCTTCACATGTGATACAAGCGACCTGTGTGTATAGGGTCTTCTCTCTGTTCATGTGGGGAAGGCATGGCCTCAGGAGTAGATGGCTGCTCATTCTCTGTAAGGAAATCAGTAAACAGTGGGCACCAAGTACAAGGATGTCCTGAAATATTAAGTCTTGTCCTTTCAAGGCCCCAAAGCCTCCAGCTAGGTTCAGGGTCACGACAATCTCCAAAACCCACCGAGCATGAAGTATTCAGAACCAGAAGCCTGTGTGTGCCATATCACATAAATTCATCGTGAGTACACCAATCTGTTTTTTTTTTTAATTCTAAATTATTTTGTCCCATCAGAACGATCTATATTACCAATTAACCAAATTTGCTGCATATTTGGTGTCCTAGAATTGCTTTAAATTGTTGCTGGGACAGTCTTACAAACCTTCCTGTGCTGTTATGAGACCTTAAGGGGACAGCACTTATTTCAGAAATCAAAGGCAGTTGGGTTCAATCCTATGGTTAGCTGTTAGCTAGACACTGGAAGGATGGATTTGACTAAGAAAGGGAGACAGCATACATGGAGGCAGGTAACCTTTCCTTTGCAAACTGACCCATTTTGAGGCCTTACTTCAGGCCTTTCTCTTCTCCTAATCTTGGTTTTTTTTATTAGTTTAGGAGAAGAATTAAAACTCCATTTACAGTATCTGTGAACCCGAATGAGTTAAGTATGTGTGACCAACTTGATGTCTGCCTGTCTGTCAACAGGGCCAGAGTTCAGGGGCATCTGATGCATAGCACAGGAATGTCAGCCATCAATCTCTGGTCCACCTAACTCTACAGCATTAGAGTTGTCATGGTTGCTCATCTGATCTTCCTCATATGATCTCCATCCACAGAGATGTCAGAAAAATCCTCCCCTGAGAGTGCAAGTTCTTTACAAATGAAAGATTATACAACAGAAGACACATGGGAGATTTATATGGGCAAGCTGTTGAAAGGATAAAGTGACAGAAGAAGTTTATTGATTAATTAAAGAAAGAATCCGCTTCAGCTGATAGGTTAGAACATAGGTAGGTGGAGTAAACAAAATAGAATGCCGGGAGGAAGAGGTAGTGAGCTCAGAGAAGCCATGCTCCCCTCTCCCCGGCAGATGCCATAGCTCTGCTCTCTGAGGCAGATGTCGATGCAGCCAGCCACCATGTCAGACATGCTGAATTTTTCATGGTAAGTGCACCTCGTTATACTACACTGATTATTAGAAATGGGTTAAAATGCTGAATCTAATGGGCCAGCAGTGTTTAAAAGAATACAGTTTTTGTGTATTTATTTCAGGCATAACCTTCATGCGGCCGTGGTGCTGGGGACACAGCCTCGCTGCTCAAATAACTACGGAATGGCTTCCAGCCTTGTGGACAACTGAATCCACTGAAAGCCTGAGAAAACTTGGGAAAGAGTAAAGCATGTTTTCTTGATAGCAGCGATTTCTCGGTCTGCTCTGCTTGCTAGAAGAAAGCAAGGGCTCTCATCTAAAAGAGGCTTGCTGACTCAGCTTCAGCTGCAAAACCCTGCAGCCCTTAAGAGGTCCTGCCACAAAACATTTAAATGGTGTTGATAAAAGCCAACTGAATGCTTGTATGTTTTCAGCAGTAGCAGGAAAACAAACTGTGTTGTTTTAAAATGCCGGCTTTCTGGGCCATCCTGCCTGGGCAAACTCTGACTGTTTGAGGAAGGAGGGCCAGCTACAGAAAGAGGGCTTGAATATTGTCTGTTGCAGCCTCTTTGATGGCAAGGACCTTGAAACACTGTAGACTTGTGGCACTGAATGCGGCTCTGTTCGGTACCTCAGCCACAAGGTTGGAATGGCAGAAAGCTAAGGAATGGGCAACATCTGGCCAGCAAAGCCACGGCTTTAGTCCTACTGAGATTGCTTGGTAAATGAAAGACTCATGTGGTCAGAAAAACAGAGAGAGAAATAGAGTAAAGAGAGATTCAAAGACAAAGAAAATTTTTAAATGATGTACAGTGTGTTAAAAATATGTGCAGGCTAAAATTTGAAGTTCTTAAAGTTAAAAAAAGGAAGAGAGTTGTTGGGTGTGGTAGTACACACCTGTAAACCCAACACATGGGAGGCAGAGGGAGATTGACCTCTGTACCTTCAAGGTGAGGTAGCACATGCCTTTAATCCCAGTGCCTTGAAGGCAGAGACAAACAGTTCTTTGTCAGTTCAATGTGTAGTAGCATACACCTTTAATCCCAATGCCTGAAAGGCAGAGAGAGGCAGATCTCTGAGACTTCAAGGACAGACAGGTATACAGAGTTATTCCAGGTCAAAGATACAGAGAACCTGTCTCAAAAGGCAAAAAATAAAAAGGAAAAATAAACAAATTAGAGGTTAAATTGAAGCACACAAAATGGAAAATTCACAGCGAATTTTGATATTGTATGCTATTATGCTCTTTTTGAATCATTTGAATTTTGAGGCAGTAGCAATAGCTGCTAAAAGATGTTTCTTTATAAAAGCTGCTGAAATAATCCAACATAGATATTTTGAAAATGCTTTGACTTTGAAATTTGGATCTAAGGACATGATGCTTTGGAAAGGAATTTCTATTTTGTTTTCACAGAGGGTGATAGTCTGTGGATGCCTCTATCCTAATATGGTAGGATGGACCACGCCCTACTTAAAGGTTGCTGTGAACACCTTTAAAAAATTGCTTCGCTCAACTGCCAACTGAGATCAATCAATAATGATATCACCATTCAGCAGGAAGCATACTGGAGAGAAAAAACTGCACCCACATTCCCAAATATGGCTTATAAACGTTCTTTTACATTTATAGTGGGATGTGATATAGATATGAATATTTGCATTAGTATAGATTTTGCTTTACTGATAGAGATTTTAGGTCAATTTTGTTATATGTATATGCATTTTTTATCTTAATTAAGGTATTGTGATTGTGTAGTTCATTTAAAAATATAATGTATATAGGTTATTAATGGATAATCATTAATAATAGTCAAGTTTGTAGTCATGTTAGTTAGATTTTCTAGCTACATAGATATATATATTTCAGTCAGATAGGCATTATTCATAACTCTCTAGACTTCAAAATACGCTATTTAATGTTTTAGCACCTTAGGGTTTTTCATGACAATGAGACACTCTACTCTTGGCAGCACATATCTACTTCAGGAAGAAGATGGGCATCAAAGAGGATCCTTATGGAGTTTGATAGCCATTTGGGGAAGAAACTGCTCTTGCCTGGATTGTTGCATAAACTGTACACAGAAAACACTCAGAGAGAGGTCTACTGAACTTGCCTAAAGGTGAGATGATCTTTTCATGTTCCTGATTCAGGAAAGGGTCAGCAAAACATTCTTCAAGACAAGCAGATAGTGACTGCCTTTGAAATTTCCTGCTTCATGGAAATGTCTGCTGGAAACTATGGGCCTGTAGGCTGAGGATGGAAACACCAACGGTACAGAGGAACTTTGGGTGACTGTCCAGGCAGCGAGATGTCTCTGTCATTTCTAGAGTTTGAAAATGGCTTACTTTTTGTTTGCTTAGGCAATACTGTATTATTCTGGAGTCTCTGATGGAGTTGAAGAATAGATAGATAGTTATAGTTTTCCATTGTTATGATAAAAGATAAAATAGATATAAATATTGTAACTGTAATTCTTGCTTGATAACTGTTTTGTTATATGTAATTTTGCTATGTTAAAGTTAAAGATTCCGTTCTTGTTTAAACAGAAATAGGAGTAATGATGGAGTATAGGTCATTGGTTAATTAAATAAAGAAACTGTTTGGCCTGAAAGGTTAGAACATAGGTGGGTGGAATAAACATAAGAGAATGCTGGGAGGAATAGGAATTGAGCTTAGAGATGCCATACACCTCTGCCATGGGCAGAAATGGTAGCTCTGCACTCTGAGGCAGATGGCGATACAGCCAGCCACCAGGTCAGACATGCTAAATCTTTCCTTCTAAGCGCACCTCGTGCTGCAACATACATTATTAGACATGGGTTAAGAGGCTGAAAATAATGGGGCAGGCAGTGTTTAAATGAATAGTTTTGTGTTGTTATTTCGGAGCATAACCTTACAAGGCGGCCCCATGGGGATGCAGCCCTGCTGCTCAAATTTCTACAATCAAGGGGGAAATGGAAGAAGGGAAGAAAGAAGAGAGAGAGACAAGGAAGAATGGATGAATTCAATCATTCCTTGGAAAAATGAGTGAACCAATGAATGAGGAGACCTAGTAGGAAAAAATGTGCTGCATTCCCTCAGAGAGTCAGGTCAAATTAAGGATTGACAAGGTTTTCCACTAAGGAGGAGGCTTATTCCATTTTACCTTCTTTGTGCTCCAGGCCCACCCACAAGAGTGATGATGAGGACAGGGAGAAGAAGAGGAGAGGGTGTACCAGAATTCCCTGGTACAATTTCTCACCCAAATTGTAGCCAAATCACCTGACCTGGGACAGCTGATCTACATGCTGGACCCTAACTCCCAGTTTGACAACTCTCACATTTTAACCAAGTTTGTGAAGATGAAGGAACCAAAAATAGCCCAGTTACAGGATGGCAGGTTCCTTACAGGATGGGAGTCAGACATCAGTACCATACTGGTATTTGGCGGTTTGATGGGTGTGTGGGGTCTTTGCCAGACTCCACCTAGCATCATGGATTCCCTACTTTACTGATATTATGGAGTTCGGTGCATTCATCATATGTGTGCTTGTCACACACTAGTGGGCATCATATGTACATGCTTATCCTGTGTGTGGGTGAATGTGTTCATGAGTTTTATAGCCCAAGTACTACAGAACATGATCAATGAAAGGGAACACTGTTTTCCAGATATGGCACGGCAATTATTTAAATGAACTGACAAGGGTTGGATGGCATGGATAAGACCTATGAGAGTTCAAGGCATACCGAATCCAGGCATGACAAAGTAGGTGGCAGACAGAATTCTGGCAAAACTAAGTAGGTAGCTTGATGTCCAACTTACTGGAGAAGAGCAACTGAGCGGAGACACTTTTCACTAAGCAACATGCTCTAGTGGAGATCAAACATCCTTTGACTTACAGCCAGTACGAATTAAACCATTCATCAAATGAAACCTAATTTTCTCTGATTTTGAGTATACATTTGTGTCCCTTCCTGATTAATCTACTCTTTATCCTCTTAAGTCCCAATACCTCACGCTGATATCGGTCACATCTTTCCATTTGACATGGTTTTCCCTCAAGCTTCATACCGCCCCGAGATCATACAACTTTTTGTCCCCTCTCCACTGCTTCCTTGACAGCCATCTTGTCCTTTACCACACCACGCATCCCCAGTCCTTTACTGTCCAAAAGGAAAAGACCATAAATCCTGCTTTGTTTTGAGGCATGTATTTCTGTGATGCCCCATCCACCAAACACAATCCATCATTGACCAAATAACACAAGATGTTAACAAATTTTTATTCTTTGAGAAAGAATAATCCATTGGAAAAGATACCAGGATTCATAGAAGACCTGAGGTATCTCTGAAAAAACACATTCCCAAAGAGAGAATTAAGTCTGCCCATCAATTTGAGAATTTCACTTTAACAGATCTTCACCAAATCATAGACATAGATATGGAAGTCATTATCAAACTTGATGAAATACACAGAAGGTTTGTTGGGAACTTGGCAAATAATTTTACCTATCTCTTGGGTTCCATCTTTTTTGTTGTACTGCACTCTTTTGCCCTCCAAGGAATCCCTGCCTAATTCCAAAGTCACCTCTACTGGAGGACATTCAGGCATGATGTGGAGGTTGCCTTCAATGGAATCATCATGATGGTGGTAAAGGTACAGGACCGGATCATTCTCGTTGACAATGTAGAAACAGGTCGTTATGGTCTGCACCTCATCTGGGACCACGCCACTCCACTCTTCCTTAGAGCCTGGCATGATGTGGAGGTTGCCTTCCAGGTAGTCATCCAGGAGGTGGTAAATGTACAAGACGGGATCTTTCTTGTAGGTAATATAAAACCAGGTCTTCATGATTGGCACCTCTTCTAGGACCATCCCATTCCAGTCATTCTTAGAGCCATTTGTGCCCATGAATGTATGTTTCACTGCTCTGCCAACTATGGTGTTTGAGAGATGAGTGTCTGTCACCTGAGGAAATGGCACATTGTTAGGCAGGATCTTCAGGTTTAAAATCCTTTCATCACTATGAAGCTCCAAGCCATAGACACAATCAATCCCATCATATTTCAACAAATAGAAAGAGGGATATATTGGCAGTTGACCTAGAATGATGGCTTTCCAATGGGTGACTAGTTCATTGGCTTCCTTACGGCCATGAGAAATTCTGCGGCCAACAATATTCTCCAGGGCCTCAAAAGGCTTACTAAGTTTTTGCTTCTGGAGCGATGGCCCATTCTTCTTCTGGAGATGTGGCATACAACTCATACTAAGCGGCATCTTCATCATGGCGGGAGACTTTCTGAGATAGGCCACAGCACTCCTGTTCCACTGTCTCTTGGCTCTGTTTCTGTGCTTGGGCTTCATAGCTGCCAATCTCTGCATAGGAAGAACTCTTCAGTTTAAATCAGACACAAAGTGGTTTCCTCCATCATAAGTGCCTGCAAGGATAAGAAGGTGAGGATGTGAGGTCAAGGCTCTTTTTAGGAATAACTTTGGAGCAGGTGAAAAAGGCAGGGCTGAATAGATTTGGATACCTAAATGGAATATGTTCTTAAGAAATTAATAGGAAAAGTATCAAACTCTTGTCTACAGCTCAGTATATGTGTATCAGAAACATATTCCTGCTGCAAAATGCAATTGACCTCTACTGAGAAACCTACTTCCTGACTTACTATATCAATGAGAGAGGAAGCTATGCCTATACCTAAAGTGAGAAAGAAATATCTGAACAGATGGCAAAGAATTCAAGGAACAGCCACTCCTCTCCTTACCACTCATTCTACTGGTTAGTTGGCTGATCTATAACCACCTGCCCAAGGTCATGGCACTCCAGTCCACTGGCTCTCTCTATTGTGTCTCCTGATCCAGATCCAGGTTGATTACATAAAGATATTCTGTATCTTCATTAGAGAAGTGAGTCCTGTGAGTCAAACTGCCAAAAGAAAGAAACATTAATCTGTGCAACAGCACCTATTAGAAATAATTATCTTTAAAAACACATATGGACAAAGAGGATCTTTGCCATTTAAGTGGACTGAGGAATTGGACATTTTTAGCAAAGATAGAGTGGGGAGAATACCTGACATTAACCGTCCCCCAGCTATCAAATATAGGAGCTGTTAACGACATAAATTTTGGACCCAGAGCAGATTTGAAAGAAACCTTTCTTTGACTACAGAGGTCCTAGTTGCTTCCTAAACATATTTACCAAAAGAAAATATCTTGGCTCTCTAGATTCCAACTTCTGGAAATTCGGTTGAACAGTTGTGGAGCCCAAGAGCTGAACTGACCTCCTCAGCCACCGTGAAGATAGTAAGCCCACCTTCACAGAAGACCAGTGCTTCATGTGGAACAGAGTTGCCACCCCCAACCAAAGCTTTGTGACATCATCAAGGCTCTACTTATGTCATAAAACTCCTCCTAGCCAGGTTTCTTCCCTACTAACCCCCAGAAATATCCAGCATACAGGTCCTAAAATGCTGCTCATACAGCCCCATGAAGACCCATAATAAAAACCCCAATCTTCTTCCCAATTACTTGAGTCATATTTTCCAAGTAACTCAACCCCTTTATGTGTTTTTTTTTCTGTAAAATAATTTTTGGTCTGAGTCAAGAACTCACATGAATTTTTTTTTTCCTAGCTCCAATGTCCTCATTGGTTATTTTCTATTGATTTTTCCATTACTTCATAATAATAATTATCAAACTTTCCACTTCTCTTCCTCCTCCCACATTCTTCTTGCTCCGCAAATAAACCTCTCCACTCAAACACCAGTCCAAATAGAGGGCAGGGTTCTTTGAGCTGTGGGAAGTCCAAGCCCACCCTTCATCCATCCAGATTTAGCAAGGTATGCATCCACAAAAAATATGATCACAAAAAGCCAGTGTATGATATGCAGACAATTGCAAGTGCCATTATCTTTGGCTTCTCCGTCTGCCCCAATTGTCAGCCACATTCAGAGCTTCCAGTTTGATCCCATGTTCTTTCATTCCCAGGTCACTGGATTAGTTGAAATCCCCTTAGTTCAGGCACAGTGTCTCATAGTGTGGACCAAGCCCTTATATTCCTGACATCCTTGCTCTTTTTCTCCATCCATCTGCTCTTCCACTGGAGCTTGGAAGCTCCATCTAGTTTTCTGATTTTGACCCTGACTTGATCTCCATCATTTGCCAAACAAAAGTTCCATGGTGGTTTTCAAGAAAGTCAGTCATCAGTCTGATTATGGGACAAGGCACACATAGTTCCTAGGGACATGTCACAGTGCGGTCAACTTCTCCTCCCTGCTTAAGTACCTAGAGAGTGTCACCCTATGGCCTTCTGAGAACCAATCGAGAGATATTGATCTTGACATCCCCAGAATGGCCCCATAAATTGAGATATCATCAGTGTATGTGCATTAACTTGTGTGGGTGTTTGTGTGTGTGTATTTAAAGCACAATAACAAATGGATTGTAATATTGAAGTTTCTTCTCATCTTGAGAAGAATATTTGCTACAGAAACACTCTCACAGTAATAGTGAGAGTGTAAACTATCTAAGAAAGGAGAAATAACTGGAGGAATCCCCCAGGAGTTAGGCTCAGTGTCCCAGGAATTACGCCCAAGGAAAGTCAATGAACTCAGTGATGGAAGATAAAACCCAGCCTAAATAAAACCCTAAATCATTTAGGTGGAACATGAGATACTCTTACAACAGTTACAAGAGGTCTAAAATGCCTGGACTGGAACATAAGGGGAACACAATGACGTGGAGCTGAGAGTGCATGGCAAAACTGATTGGATCTGGCAAAAATTATGTAAGCATACCAAGGAAACCACCAGTGGGACAAAACCCTAAGAAATCTGTATGACAACATATCATGTTGAACATAATGAGATTTATAGACAAAGGAAAGATCTCAATTATGTCACTGTCACACAGGTGATGATGAACCAGTTTCATCGTAGAGTGACTCCCTGCTGTGTTTAAGGTAACCTGTCAATTCTGTCTAGTCGGTTACAAGGAAATTTGCATTAATTGCACAGGTTAACTATCAGCATCATTTATTGCACACTCAAAGGCAAGGCAAAGAAATCATAGACATGTTGTTGAATGCTGATGATGTTATTGGGAGTTTTAATGGGTTTTTTTCTTAAAGGGAAATCATCGGTGACTCTCATGCATGAAGCAAATGCTTTCTCTGTGATGTTTCCTGAATAGCCACTGAGATACCAGCCCATTGAGTTGTGGTCTCTCTCTCTTTTACAAAGCAACTTCTACCTTCAGCTTGATCTCTTGCTTGAGCTTCCCTTCCGGCTACTTGGCTCCTTTTCTGATCCTGCAGAGGGCTATTGTCAGGGATTGTGATCTCTAAGTTTTTCCGCTTTCAAGAACTAATCATTCTATTAATCACAATTCTAAACTGCTGTGGGAGTTTGTTTGTGACTTATGCCTTCACATGTGATACAAGCGACCTGTGTGTATAGGGTCTTCTCTCTGTTCATGTGGGGAAGGCATGGCAGCAGGAGTAGATGGCTGCTCATTCTCTGTAAGGAAATCAGTAAACAGTGGGCACCAAGTACAAGGATATCCTGAAATATTAAGTCTTGTCCTTTCAAGGCCCCAAAGCCTCCAGCTAGGTTCAGGGTCACGACAATCTCCAAAACCCAACGAGCATGAAGTATTCAGAACCAGAAGCCTGTGTGTGCCATATCACATAAATTCATCGTGAGTACACCAATCTGTTTTTTTTTTAATTCTAAATTATTTTGTCCCATCAGAACGATCTATATTACCAATTAACCAAATTTGCTGCATCTTTGGTGTCCTAGAATTGCTTTAAATTGTTGCTGGGACAGTCTTACAAACCTTCCTGTGCTGTTATGAGACCTTAAGGGGACAGCACTTATTTCAGAAATCAAAGGCAGTTGGGTTCAATCCTATGGTTAGCTGTTAGCTAGACACTGGAAGGATGGATTTGACTAAGAAAGGGAGACAGCATACATGGAGGCAGGTAACCTTTCCTTTGCAAACTGACCCATTTTGAGGCCTTACTTCAGGCCTTTCTCTTCTCCTAATCTTGGTTTTTTTTTATTAGTTTAGGAGAAGAATTAAAACTCCATTTACAGTATCTGTGAACCCGAATGAGTTAAGTATGTGTGACCAACTTGATGTCTGCCTGTCTGTCAACAGGGCCAGAGTTCAGGGGCATCTGATGCATAGCACAGGAATGTCAGCCATCAATCTCTGGTCCACCTAACTCTACAGCATTAGAGTTGTCATGGTTGCTCATCTGATCTTCCTCATATGATCTCCATCCACAGAGATGTCAGAAAAATCCTCCCCTGAGAGTGCAAGTTCTTTACAAATGAAAGATTATACAACAGAAGACACATGGGAGATTTCTATGGGCAAGCTGTTGAAAGGATAAAGTGACAGAAGAAGTTTATTGATTAATTAAAGAAAGAATCCGCTTCAGCTGATAGGTTAGAACATAGGTAGGTGGAGTAAACAAAATAGAATGCCGGGAGTAAGAGGTAGTGAGCTCAGAGAAGCCATGCTCCCCTCTCCCTGGCAGATGTCATAGCTCTGCTCTCTGAGGCAGATGTCGATGCAGCCAGCCACCATGTCAGACATGCTGAATTTCTCCTGGTAAGTGCACCTCATTATACTACACTGATTATTAGAAATGGGTTAAAATGCTGAATCTAATGGGCCAGCAGTGTTTAAAAGAATACAGTTTTTGTGTATTTATTTCAGGCATAACCTTCTTGCGGCCATGGTGCTGGGGACACAGCCTTGCTGCTCAAAAAACTACAGAATGGCTTGTAGCCTTGTGGACAACTGAATCCACTGAAAGCCTGAGAAAGCTTAGGAAAGTGTAAAGCATGTTTTCTTGATAGCAGTGATTTCTCGGTCTGCTCTGCTTGCTAGAAGAAAGCAAGGGCTCTCATCTAAAAGAGGCTTGCTGACTCAGCTTCAGCTGCAAAACCCTGCAGCCCTTAAGAGGTCCTGCCACAAAACATTTAAATGGTGTTGATAAAAGCCAACTGAATGCTTGTATGTTTTCAGCAGTAGCAGGAAAACAAACTGTGTTCTTTTAAAATGCCGGCTTTCTGGGCCATCCTGCCTGGGCAAACTCTGACTGTTTGAGGAAGCAGGGCCAGCTACAGAAAGAGGGCTTGAGTGTTGTCTGTTGCAGCCTCTTTGATGGCAAGGACCTTGAAACACTGTAGACTTGTGGCACTGAATGCGGCTCTGTTCGGTACCTCAGCCACAAGGTTGGAATGGCAGAAAGCTTAGGAAAGGGCTACATCTGGCCAGCAAAGCCACGGCTTTAGTCCTACTGAGATTGCTTGGTAAATGAAAGACTCATGTGGTCAGAAAAAGAGAGAGAGAAATAGAGTAAAGAGAGATTCAAAGACAAAGGAAATTTTTAAATTATTTACAGTGTGTTAAAACTATGTGCAGGCTAAAATTTCAAGTTCTTAAAGTTAAAAAAAGGAAGAGAGTTGTTGGGTGTGGTAGTACACACCTGTAAACCCAACACATGGGAGGCAGAGGGAGATTGACCTCTGTACCTTCAAGGTGAGGTAGCACACGCCTTTAATCCCAGTGCCTTGAAGGCAGAGACAAACAGATCTTTGTGAGTTCAATGTGTAGTAGCATACACCTTTAATCCCAATGCCTGAAAGGCAGAGAGAGGCAGATCTCTGAGACTTCAAGGACAGACAGGTATAGAGAGTTATTCCAGGTCAAAGATACAGAGAACCTGTCTCAAAAGGCAAAAAATAAAATGGAAAAGTAAACAAAATAGAGGTTAAATTGAAGCGCACAAAGATGGAAAATTCACAGCGAATTTTGATATTGTATGCTATTATGCTCTTTTTGAATCATTTGAATTTTGAGGCAATAGCAATAGCTGCTAAAAGATGTTTCTTTATAAAAGCTGCTGAAATAATCCAACATAGATATTTTGAAAATGCTTTGACTTTGAAATTTGCATCTAAGGACATGATGCTTTGGAAAGGAGTTTCTATTTTGTTTTCACAGAGGGTGATAGTCTGTGGATGCCTCTATCCTAATATGGTAGGATGGACCACACCCTACTTAAAGGTTGCTGTGAACACCTTTAAAAAATTGCTTCGCTCAACTGCCAACTGAGATAAATCAATAATGATGCCACCATTCAGCAGGAAGCATTTTGGAGAGAAGAAACTGCACCCACGTTCCCAAATATGGCTTATAAACTTTCTTTTACATTTAAAGTGGGATGTGATATAGATATGAATATTTGCATTAGTATAGATTTTGCTTTACTGATAGAGATTTTAGGTCAATTTTGTTATATGTATATGCATTTTTGATCTTAATTAAGGTATTGTGATTGTGTGGTTCATTTAAAAATATAATGTATATAGGTTATTAATGGATAATCATTAATAATAGTCAAGTTTGTAGTCATGTTAGTTAGATTTTTTAGCTACATAGATATATATATTTCAGTCAGATAGGCATTATTCATAACTCTCTAGACTACAAAATAGGCTATTTAATGTTTTAGTACCTTAGGGTTTTTCATGACAGTGAGACACTCTACTCTTGGCAGCACATATCTACTTCAGGAAGAAGATGGGCATCAAAGAGGATCCTTATGGAGTTTGATAGCCATTTGGGGAAGAAACTGCTCTTGCCTGGATTGTTGCATAAACTGTACACAGAAAACATTCAGAGTGAGGTCTACTGAACTTGCCCAGAGGTGAGATGATCTTTTCGTGTTCCTGATTCAGGAAAGGGTCAGCAAAACATTCTTCAAGACAAACAGATAGTGACTGCCTTTGAAATTTCCTGCTTCATGGAAATGTCTGCTTGAAACTATGGGCCTGTAGGCTGAGGATGGAAACACCAACGGTACAGAGGAATTTTGGGTGACTGTCCAGGCAGCGAGATGTCTCTGTCATTTCTAGAGTTTGAAAATGGTTTACTTTTTGTTTTCTTAGGTAATACTGTATTATTCTGGAGTCTCTGATGAGGTTGAAGAATAGATAGATAGTTATAGTTTTCCATTGTTATGATAAAAGATAAAATAGATATAAATATTGTAACTGTAATTCTTGCTTGATAACTGTTTTGTTATATGTAATTTTGCTATGTTAAAGATTCCTTTCTTGTTTAAACAGAAATAGGAATAATGATGGAGTATAGGTCATTGGTTAATTAAATAAAGAAACTGTTTGGCCTGAAAGGTTAGAACATAGGTGGGTGGAATAAACATAAGAGAATGCTGGGAGGAATAGGAATTGAGCTTAGAGATGCCATGCACCTCTCCCATGGGCAGAAATGGTAGCTCTGCACTCTGAGGCAGATGGCAATACAGCCAGCCACCAGGTCAGACATGCTAAATCTTTCCTTCTAAGCGCACCTCGTGCTGCAACATACATTATATAGACATGGGTTAAGAGGCTGAAAATAATGGGGCAGGCAGTGTTGAAATGAATAATTTTGTGTTGTTATTTCGGAGCATAACCTTACAAGGCGGCCCCATGGGGATGCAGCCCTGCGGCTCAAATTTCTACAATCAAGGGGGAAATGGAAGAAGGGAAGAAAGAAGAGAGAGAGACAAGGAAGAATGGATGAATTCAATCATTCCTTGGAAAAATGAGTGAACCAATGAATGAGGAGACCTAGTAGGAAAAAATGTGCTGCATTCCCTCAGAGAGTCAGGTCAAATTAAGGATTGACAAGGTTTTCCACTAAGGAGGAGGCTTATTCCATTTTACCTTCTTTGTGCTCCAGGCCCACCCACAAGAGTGATGATGAGGACAGGGAGAAGAAGAGGAGAGGGTGTACCAGAATTCCCTGGTACAATTTCTCACCCAAATTGTAGCCAAATCTCCTGACTGGGACAGCTGAAATACATGCTGGACCCTAACTCCCAGTTTGACAACTCTAATATTTTAACCTAGTTTGTGAAGATGAAGGAACCAAAAATAGCCCAGTTACAGGATGGCAGGTTCCTTACAGGATGGGAGTCAGACATCAGTACCATACTGGTATTTGGCGGTTTGATGGGTGTGTGGGGTCTTTGCCAGACTCCACCTAGCATCATGGATTCCCTACTTTACTGATATTATGGAGTTCGGTGCATTCATCATATGTGTGCATGTCACACACTAGTGGGCATCATATGTACATGTTTATCCTGTGTGTGGGTGAGTGTGTTCATGAGTTTTATAGCCCAAGTACTACAGAACATAATCAATGAAAGGGAACACTGTTTTCCAGATATGGCACGGCAATTATTTAAATGAACTGACAAGGGTTGGATGGCATGGATAAGACCTATGAGAGTTCAAGGCATACCGAATCCAGGCATGACAAAGTAGGTGGCAGACAGAATTCTGGCAAAACTAAGTAGGTAGCTTGATGTCCACCTTACTGGAGAAGAGCAACTGAGCGGAGACACTTTTCACTAAGCAACATGCTCTAGTGGAGATCAAACATCCTTTGACTTACAGCCAGTACGAATTAACCCTTTCATCAAATGAAACCTAATTTTCTCTGATTTTGAGTATACATTTGTGTCCCTTCCTGATTAATCTACTCTTTATCCTCTTAAGTCCCAATACCTCACGCTGATATCGGTCACATCTTTCCATTTGACATGGTTTTCCCTCAAGCTTCATACCGCCCCGAGATCATACAACTTTTTGTCCCCTCTCCACTGCTTCCTTGACAGCCATCTTGTCCTTTACCGTACCACGCATCCCCAGTCCTTTACTCTCCAAGGGGAAAAGACCATAAATCCTGCTTTGTTTTGAGGCATGTATTTCTGTGATGCCCCATCCACCAAACACAATCCATCATTGACCAAATAACACAACATGTTAACAAATTTTTATTCTTTGAGAAAGAATAATCCATTGGAAAAGATACCAGGATTCATAGAAGACCTGAGGTATCTCTGAAAAAACACATTCCCAAAGAGAGCATTAAGTCTGCCCATCAAAATTTGACAATTTCACTTTAACAGATCTTCACCAAATCATAGACATAGATATGGAAGTCATTATCAAACTTGATGAAATACACAGAAGGTTTGTTGGGAACTTGGCAAATAATTTTACCTATCTCTTGGGTTCCATCTTTTTTGTTGTACTGCACTCTTTTCCCCTCCAAGGAATCCCTGCCTAATTCCAAAGTCACCTCTACTGGAGGACATTCAGGCGTGATGTGGAGGTTGCCTTCAATGGAATCATCATGATGGTGGTAAAGGTACAGGACCGGATCATTCTCGTTGACAAAGTAGAAACAGGTCGTTATGGCCTGCACCTCATCTGGGACCACGCCTCTCCACTCTTCCTTAGAGCCTGGCATGATGTGGAGGTTGCCTTCCAGGTAGTCATCCAGGAGGTGGTAAATGTACAAGACGGGATCTTTCTTGTAGGTAATATAAAACCAGGTCTTCATGATTGGCACCTCTTCTAGGACCATCCCGTTCCAGTCATTCTTAGAGCCATTTGTGCCCATGAATGTATGTTTCACTGCTCTGCCAACTATGGTGTTTGAGAGATGAGTGTCTGTCACCTGAGGAAATGGCACATTATTAGGCAGGATCTTCAGGTTTAAAATCCTTTCATCACTATGAAGCTCCAAGCCATAGACACAATCAATCCCATCATATTTCAACAAATAGAAAGAGGGATATATTGGCAGTTGATCTAGAATGATGGCTTTCCAATGGGTGACTGGTTCATTGGCTTCCTTCCAGCCATGAGAAATTCTGCGGCCAACAATATTCTCCAGGGCCTCAAAAGGCTTACTAAGTTTTTGCTTCTGGAGCGATGGCCCATTCTTCTTCTGGAGATGTGGCATGCCACTCATACTAAGAGGCATCTTCATCATGGCAGGAGACTTTCTGAGATAGGCCACAGCACTCCTGTTCCACTGTCTCTTGGCTCTGTTTCTGTGCTTGGGCTTCATAGCTGCCAATCTCTGCATAGGAAGAACTCTTCAGTTTAAATCAGACACAAAGTGGTTTCCTCCACCATAAGTGCCTGCAAGGATAAGAAGGTGAGGATGTGAGGTCAAGGCTCTTTTTAGGAATAACTTTGGAGCAGGTGAAAAAGGCAGGGCTGAATAGATTTGGATACCTAAATGGAATATGTTCTTAAGAAATTAATAGGAAAATTATCAAACTCTTGTCTACAGCTCAGTATATGTGTATCAGAGACATATTCCTGCTGCAAAATGCAATTGACCTCTACTGAGAAACCTACTTCCTGACTTACTATATCACTGAGAGAGGAAGCTATGCCTATACCTAAAGTGAGAAAGAAATATCTGAACAGATGGCAAAGAATTCCAAGAACAGCCACTCCTCTCCTTACCACTCAAGCTACTGGTTAGTTGGCTGATCTATAACCACCTGCCCAACGTCATGGCACTCCCGTCCACTGGCTCTCTCTATTGTGTCTCCTGATCCAGATCCAGGTTGATTACATAAAGATATTCTGTATCTTCATTAGAGAAGTGAGTACTGTGAGTCAAACTGCCAAAAGAAAGAAACATTAATCTGTGCAACAGCACCTATTAGAAATAATTATCTTTTAAAACACATATGGACAAAGAGGATCTTTGCCATTTAAGTGGACAGAGGAATTGGACATTTTTAGCAAAGATAGAGTGGGGAGAATACCTGACATTAACCGTCCCCCAGCTATCAAATATAGGAGCTGTTAACGACATAAATTTTGGACCCAGAGCAGATTTGAAAGAAACCTTTCTTTGACTACAGAGGTCCTAGTTGCTTCCTAAACATATTTACCAAAAGAAAATATCTTGGCTCTCTAGATTCCAACTTCTGGAAATTCGGTTGAACAGTTTTGGAGCCCAAGAGCTGAACTGACCTCCTCAGCCACCGTGAAGATAGTAAGCCCACCTTCACAGAAGACCAGTGCTTCATGTGGAACAGAGTTGCCACCCCCAACCAAAGCTTTGTGACATCATCAAGGCTCTACTTATGTCATAAAACTCCTCCTAGCCAGGTTTCTTCCCTACTAACCCCCAGAAATATCCAGCATACAGGTCCTAAAATGCTGCTCATACAGCCCCATGAAGACCCAAAATAAAAACCCCAATCTTCTTCCCAATTACTTGAGTCATATTTTCCAAGTAACTCAACCCCTTTATGTGTTTTTTTTTTTTTTCTGTAAAATAATTTTTGGTCTGAATCAACAACTCACATGAATGTTTTTTTTTTCCTAGCTCCAATGTCCTCATTGGTTATTTTCTATTGATTTTTCCATTACTTCATAATAATAATTATCAAACTTTCCACTTCTCTTCCTCCTCCCACATTCTTCTTGTTCCGCAAATAAACCTCTCCACTCGAACAGCAGTCCAAATAGAGGGCAGGGTACTTTGAGCTGTGGGAAGTCCAAGCCCACCCTTCATCCATCCAGATTTAGGAAGGTATGCATCCACAAAAAATATGATCACAAAAAGCCAGTGTATGATATGCAGACAATTGCAAGTGCCATTATCTTTGGCTTCTCCGTCTGCCCCAATTGTCAGCCACATTCAGAGCTTCCAGTTTGATCACATGTTCTTTCATTCCCAGGTCACTGGATTAGTTGAAATCCCCTTAGTTCAGGCACAGTGTCTCATAGTGTGGACCAAGCCCTTATATTCCTGACATCCTTGCTCTTTTTCTGCATCCATCTGCTCTTCCACTGGAGCTTGGAAGCTCCATCTAGGTTTCTGATTTTGACCCTGACTTGATCTCCATCATTTGCCAAACAAAAGTTCCATGGTGGTTTTCAAGATAGTCAGTCATCAGTCTGACTATGGGACAAGGCACACATAGTTCCTAGGGACATGTCACAGTGCGGTCAACTTCTACTCCCTGCTTAAGTACCTAGAGGGGGTCACCCTATGGCCTTCTGAGAACCACTCGAGAGATATCGATCTTGACATCCCCAGAATGGCCCCATAAATTGAGATATCATCAGTGTATGTGCATTAACTTGTGTGTGTTTGTGTGTGTGTATTTAAATCACAATAACAAATGGATTGTAATATTGAAGTTTCTTCTCATCTTGAGAAGAATATTTGCTACAGAAACACTCTCACAGTAATAGTAAGAGTATAAACTATCTAAGAAAGGAGAAATAACTGGAAGAATCCCCCAGGAGTTAGGCTCAGTGTCCCAGGAATTACTCCCAAGGAAAGTCAATGAACTCAGTGATGGAAGATAAAACCCAGCCTAAATAAAACGCTAAATCATTTAGGTGGAACATGAGATACTCTTACAACAGTTACAAGAGGTCTAAAATGCCTGGACTGGAACATAAGATGAACACAATGACGTGGAGCTGAGAGTGCATGTCAAAACTGATTGGATCTGGAAAAAATTATGTAAGCATACCAAGGAAACCACCAGTGGGACAAAACCCTAAGAAATCTGTATGACAACATATCATGTTGAACATAATGAGATTTATAGACAAAGGAAAGATCTCAATTATGTCACTGTCACACAGGTAATGATGAACCAGTTCCATCGTAGAGTGACTCCCTGCTGTATTTAAGATAACCTGTCAATTCTGTCTAGTCAGTTACAAGGAAATTTGCATTAATTGCACAGATTAACTATCAGCATCGTTTACTGCACACTCAAAGGCAAGGCAAAGAAATCATAGACATGTTGTTGAATGCTGATGATGTTATTGGGAGTTTTGATGGGTTTTTTTCTTAAAGGGAAATCATCGGTGACTCTCATGCATGAAGCAGATCCTTTCTCTGTGATGTTTCCTGAATAGCCACTGAGATACCAGCCCATTGAGTTGTGGTCTCTCTCTCTTTTACAAAGCAACTTCTACCTTCAGCTTGATCTCTTGCTTGAGCTTCCCTTCCGGCTACTAGGCTCCTTTTCTGATCCTGCAGAGGGCTTTTGTAAGGGATTGTGATCTCTAAGTTTTTCCCCTTTCAAGAACTAATCATTCGATTAATCACAATTCTAAACTGCTGTGGGAGTTTGTTTGTGACTTATGCCTTCACATGTGATACAAGCGACCTGTGTGTATAGGGTCTTCTCTCTGTTCATGTGGGGAAGGCATGGCAGCAGGAGTAGATGGCTGCTCATTCTCTGTAAGGAAATCAGTAAACAGTGGGCACCAAGTACAAGGATGTCCTGAAATATTAAGTCTTGTTTTTTCAAGGCCCCAAAGCCTCCAGCTAGGTTCAGGGTCACGACAATCTCCAAAACCCACCGAGCATGAAGTATTCAGAACCAGAAGCCTGTGTGTGCCATATCACATAAATTCATCGTGAGTACACCAATCTGTTTTTTTTTTCAATTCTAAATTATTTTGTCCCATCAGAATGATCTATATTACCAATTAACCAAATTTGCTGCATCTTTGGTGTCCTAGAATTGCTTTAAATTGTTGCTGGGACAGTCTTACAAACCTTCCTGTGCTGTTATGAGACCTTAAGGGGACAGCACTTATTTCAGAAATCAAAGGCAGTTGGGTTCAATCCTATGGTTAGCTGTTAGCTAAACACTGGAAGGATGGATTTGACTAAGAAAGGGAGACAGCATACATGGAGGCAGGTAACCTTTCCTTTGCAAAATGACCCATTTTGAGGCCTTACTTCAGGTTCTTCTCTTCTCCTAATCTTGTTTTTTTTATTAGTTTAGGAGAAGAATTAAAACTCCTTTTACAGTATCTGTGAACCCGAATGAGTTAAGTATATGTGACCAACTTGATGTCTGCCTGTCTGTCAACAGGGCCAGAGTTCAGGGGCATCTGATGCATAGCACAGGAATGTCAGCCATCAATCTCTGGTCCACCTAACTCTACAGCATTAGAGTTGTCATGGTTGCTCATCTGATCTTCCTCATATGATCTCCATCCACAGAGATGTCAGAAAAATCCTCCACTGAGAGTGCAAGTTCTTTACAAATGAAAGATTATACAACAGAAGACACATGGGGGATTTATATGGGCAAGCTGTTGAAAGATAAAGTGACAGAAGAAATTTATTGATTAATTAAAGAAAGAATCCGCTTCAGCTGATAGGTTAGAACATAGGTAGGTGGAGTAAACAAAATAGAATGCCGGGAGGAAGAGGTAGTGAGCTCAGAGAAGCCATGCTCCCCTCTCCCCGGCAGATGCCATAGCTCTGCTCTCTGAGGCAGATGTCGATGCAGCCAGCCACCATGTCAGACATGCTGAATTTTTCCTGGTAAGTGCACCTCATTATACTACACTGATTATTAGAAATGGGTTAAAATGCTGAGTCTAGTGGGCCAGCAGTGTTTAAAAGAATACAGTTTTTGTGTATTTATTTCAGGCATAACCTTCATGCGGTCGTGGTGCTGGGGACACAGCCTCGCTGCTCAAATAACTACAGAATGGCTTGCAGCCTTGTGGACAACTGAATCCACTGAAAGCCTGAGAATGCTTGGAAAGTGTAAAGCATGTTTTCTTGGTAGCAGCGATTTCTCGGTCTCCTCTGCTTGCTAGAAGAAAGCAAGGGCTCTCATCTAAAAGAGGCTTGCTGACTCAGCTTCAGCTGCAAAACCCTGCAGCCCTTAAGAGGTCCTGCCACAAAACATTTAAATGGTGTTGATAAAAGCCAACTGAATGCTTGTATGTTTTCAGCAGTAGCAGGAAAACAAACTGTGTTGTTTTAAAATGCCGGCTTTCTGGGCCATCCTGCCTGGGCAAAATCTGACTGTTTGAGGAAGGAGGGCCAGCTACAGAAAGAGGGCTTGAGTTTTGTCTGTTGCAGCCTCTTTGATGGCAAGGACCTTGAAACACTGTAGACTTGTGGCACTGAATGCGGCTCTGTTCGGTACCTCAGCCACAAGGTTGGAATGGCAGAAAGCTAAGGAATGGGCTACATCTGGCCAGCAAAGCCACGGCTTTAGTCCTACTGAGATTGCTTTGTAAATGAAAGATTCATGTGGTCAGAAAAACAGAGAGAGAAATAGAGTAAAGAGAGATTCAAAGACAAAGAAAATTTTTAAATGATTTACAGTGTGTTAAAAATATGTGCAGGCTAAAATTTGAAGTTCTTAAAGTTAAAAAAAGGAAGAGAGTTGTTGGGTGTGGTAGTACACACCTGTAAACCCAACACATGGGAGGCAGAGGGAGATTGACCTCTGTACCTTCAGGGTGTGGTAGCACACGCCTTTAATCCCAGTGCCTTGAAGGCAGAGACAAACAGATCTTTGTGAGTTCAATGTGTAGTAGCATACACCTTTAATCCCAATGCCTGAAAGGCAGAGAGAGGCAGATCTCTGAGACTTCAAGGACAGACAGGTATACAGAGTTATTCCAGGTCAAAGATACAGAGAACCTGTCTCAAAAGGCAAAAAATAAAAAGGAAAAATAAACAAAATGGAGGTTAAATTGAAGCACACAAAGATGGAAAATTCACAGCGAATTTTGATATTGTATGCTATTATGCTCTTTTTGAATCATTTGAATTTTGAGGCAGTAGCAATAGCTGCTAAAAGATGTTTCTTTATAAAAGCTGCTGAAATAATCCAACATAGATATTTTGAAAATGCCTTGACTTTGAAATTTGGATCTAAGGACATGATGCTTTGGAAAGGAGTTTCTATTTTGTTTTCACAGAGGGTGATAGTCTGTGGATGCCTCTATACTAATATGGTAGGATGGACCACACCCTACATAAAGGTTGCTGTGAACACCTTTAAAAAATTGCTTCGCTCAACTGCCAACTGATATAAATCAATAATGATGCCACCATTCAGCAGGAAGCATTTTGGAGAGAAGAAACTGCACCCACGTTCCCAAATATGGCTTATAAACATTCTTTTACATTTAAAGTGGGATGTGATATAGTTATGAATATTTGCATTAGTATAGATTTTGCTTTACTGATAGAGATTTTAGGTCAATTTTGTTATATGTATATGCATTTTTGATCTTAATTAAGGTATTTTGATTGTTAGTTCATTTAAAAATATAATGTATATAGATTATTAATGGATAATCATTAATAATAGTCAAGTTTGTAGTCATGTTAGTTAGATTTTTTAGCTACATAGATATATATATTTCAGTCAGTTAGGCATTATTCATAACTCTCTAGACTACAAAATAGGCTATTTTATGTTTTAGTACCTTAGGGTTTTTCATGACAGTGAGACACTCTACTCTTGGCAGCACATATCTACTTCAGGAAGAAGATGGGCATCACAGAGGATCCTTATGGAGTTTGATAGCCATTTGGGGAAGAAACTGCTCTTGCCTGGAATGTTGCATAAACTGTACACAGAAAACACTCAGAGAGAGGACTACTGAACTTGCCTAAAGGTGAGATGATCTTTTCATGTTCCTGATTCAGGAAAGGGTCAGCAAAACATTCTTCCAGACAAGCAGATAGTGACTGCCTTTGAAATTTCCTGCTTCATGGAAATGTCTGCTGGAAACTATGGGCCTGTAGGCTGAGGATGGAAACACCAACGGTACAGAGGAACTTTGGGTGACTGTCCAGGCAGCGAGATGTCTCTGTCCTTTCTAGAGTTTGAAAATGGCTTACTTTTTGTTTGCTTAGGTAATACTGTATTATTCTGGAGTCTCTGATGGAGTTGAAGAATAGATAGATAGTTATAGTTTTCCATTGTTATGATATAAGGTAAAATAGATATAAATATTGTAACTGTAATTCTTGCTTGATAACTGTTTTGTTATATGTAATTTTGCTATGTTAAAGTTAAAGATTCCGTTCTTATTTAAACAGAAATAGGAGTAATGATGGAGTATAGGTCATTGGTTAATTAAATAAAGAAACTGTTTGGCCTGAAAGGTTAGAACATAGGTGGGTGGAATAAACATAAGAGAATGCTGGGAGGAATAGGAATTGAGCTTAGAGATGCCATGCACCTCTCCCATTTGCAGAAATGGTAGCTCTGCACTCTGAGGCAGATGGCGATACAGCCAGCCACCAGGTCAGACATGCTAAATCTTTCCTTCTAAGCGCACCTCGTGCTGCAACATACATTATTAGACATGGGTTAAGAGGCTGAAAATAATGGGGCAGGCAGTGTTGAAATGAATAGTTTTGTGTTGTCATTTCGGAGCATAACCTTACAAGGCGGCCCCATGGGGATGCAGCCCTGCTGCTCAAATTTCTACAATCAAGGGGGAAATGGAAGAAGGGAAGAAAGAAGAGAGAGAGACAAGGAAGAATGGATGAATTCAATCATTCCTTGGAAAAATGAGTGAACCAATGAATGAGGAGACCTAGTAGGAAAAAATGTGCTGCATTCCCTCAGAGAGTCAGGTCAAATTAAGGATTGACAAGGTTTTCCACTAAGGAGGAGGCTTATTCCATTTTACCTTCTTTGTGCTCCAGGCCCACCCACAAGAGTGATGATGAGGACAGGGAGAAGAAGAGGAGAGGGTGTACCAGAATTCCCTGGTACAATTTCTCACCCAAATTGTAGCCAAATCACCTGACCTGGGACAGCTGATCTACATGCTGGACCCTAACTCCCAGTTTGACAACTCTAACATTTTAACCAAGTTTGTGAAGATGAAGGAACCAAAAATAGCCCAGTTACAGGATGGCAGGTTCCTTCCAGGATGGGAGTCAGACATCAGTACCATACTGGTATTTGGCGGTTTGATGGGTGTGTGGGGTCTTTGCCAGACTCCACCTAGCATCATGGATTTCCTACTTTACTGATATTATGGAGTTCGGTGCATTCATCATATGTGTGCATGTCACACACTAGTGGGCATCATATGTACATGTTTATCCTGTGTGTGGGTGAGTGTGTTCATGAGTTTTATAGTCCAAGTGAAGGGGTTAAATCATCTCCCTTTAGAGGGCGGGGTTTGCCTCAGGCGAATCCCTGCCAATAAAGGGTGCGCGGAGAGGCGGCTCGCCCCTTTTTTGTTCCTCGCTACCTGTGCTACGTTGGAACTTTGGTTCAGTAAGTTTAACAATAAACTGGTAAATATTCTTTGATATCTGCATTGCCTTTATTTTGTGCGGGAACATCTGGCGCCTGCCCCGTGGGGCTTTGCCGAGAACCGGCCCCGAATCGGAGTCTCTTGCACCCCCGGTCGCTGCGGCGGTCTCGCTGGGCGCGCGCGGAAGTAGTTGAGATTCTGAGCAGTCTCTCTGGGCACGCGCTGAAACAGCCTAGATTCTGAGCGACTCAATTTTCCCTGCTGCTTGTTAGAGTATCAAGCAGTGAGTTTGATATCGACAGAGCCTTTTTAACAGCGCCTAAGCCTCTGTTCCGAGCCCCCCCGGCCAGATTTCCCGTGCCCGCCCGCCGGCGCGCGCGCTGCCTGTGTCTGCTGCTCCCCCTCCCACCGCCGCCAACGCTCAGGTCACGTGACAGCGGCCTGAGAGCCCTGGCAAAAAATACTTATCAGCCTGGTGTCTGTTTCAATTTTGTTTTTGAGTCGTTTTATTTCAGATTTAAGACACGTGGATTCAACTGGACTCTTTCGCCACCACTGGCAGGAACCAGTTATTACAGGTAAGAGAACTTTTTCTTTTCTAAATAATGTCTGAGAACGTGACCGCAGCCTATTTCAATAGTTCTTTTGAGTGCACCATTTGGGAGATCTTACAAGAGGTGTCTACCACACCACATATATGGATATTCCTGGGATTCTTAATTTTCCTTAGCACTATTTGGTTTGATAATAGGAAAATGATCAAATCTCTTAAGGCAGAGGTTGAACGTTTGAAAACTATTGAGAGCGACAACAATCTTCTCAAGAATCAGTTTGAAGCTCTCCAGGAAGAAAACAAATCTTTGTTTAACATGACTTGGTTAACTGAGCAAAATCTAGAAAAAGTACAGGTTGATGTTAAGGAGAAATTCATTACTATGGAAGAAGGAACAGCTGAATTAGATCGTAAGTTTCAGCAGTCCCTTTCTGATGTTAAGGAGAAATTCATTACTATGAAAGAAGGAACAGCTGAATTAGATCGTAAGTTTCAGCAGTCCCTTTCTGATGTTAAGGAGAAATTCATTACTATGGAAGAAGGAACAGCTGAATTAGATCGTAAGTTTCAGCAGTCCCTTTCTGTAGGAACTGAAACGTTAACTGAGAGAATCAAAACTGCTGAATGTGACAATCGAATTTTGTCTAAAGCTTATGACAGATTGGCGGAAAGATTGTCAATACAAGAAGGCACGGTTTATGCCATAAAAATTATGTCCAAAGATGACAAGTTATCTCTACTGGACAAATTTCATACTCTAGAATCCTCAATGAAGGCTTTAGAACATAATTCTGGGCAGGAGATTCAGACATTACAAAAAGCAATGGTGAATAGAATTGAAAAGATTGAGGAATTTCTAAATTCTGATGAAGAAGAGCAAAGGGTAGAAAGGCAAATTTTAACTACATCTGTGGATAAATCCCTCCGGGAAAATTTTCACAAAGCTCTACCTACAGCTCTACATGCCTTTCCTGTAATAACAACAGAAAAGGTGGTTGGTTCCAGAAACCCTAGGGTCATCAAGGAAGATACATGGGAGCCTGTCCGTATGAATGATCTCAAAGAAATTAAACAGGCCATCATGTCTTTTGGGATGCACTCCCCTTTTGTTAAAGAGATGCTAAAATCTTGGGCCACAACAAGCAAAGCAACCCCCTTGGACTGGCTCCAGCTGAGCTCCGCGGTCCTTGAGAGTGGACCGCAATTAAAATGGAAATGCTTATTCAGGCAAGAGGCTAGACTTTTAGAACAGCAGGAAAAGGCGAAGGGAATTGACGTTTCCCTAGATAAAATTCTAGGTGAAGGGCTCTTTTCAGACCCTCAGGAACAAGCTAATTTGGATGAAAACATACTCTCCATGTGTACTACAGCAGCCTTAAGGGCTTGGGACAGAGTACAAGACCCAGGACAGAGAATGGAATCATTTGTCAGAGTTAAACAGGGTCAGAGAGAACCCTTTAGTGACTTTTTACAAAGATAAACTAAGGCTGTACAAATGGGGATACCTGACCCAGAAGCAAGACGTATAATAATTGAGTCTTTGGCTTACGAAAATGCTAATGTGGAATGCAAAAGGATCTTGAGGCCTTTAATGTTCAGATCAGCGTCCTTGGAAGAATGGGTCTTGCATACACTAGATGTTGACACATTTGACTATGGCACTGAAGCATGGGTAGAAGAAGCAATTTCCAATGGTAAAACGAGACACCAGAATACCAAATGTTTTAATTGTGGCAAAATGGGTCATATGAAAAGGAATTGTAAACAACGGGTTTTCAGAAATAATAATAATGCGTCTTCTAGAAATAACAGGAATAGAAGGAATCAGCCTTCAGGTTTATGTAGAAGATGTGGGAAGGGCAGACACTGGACGAATGAATGCAGGTCTACAAGAGATAGACAAGGCAACCTGATACAGATGGGAAACGTGAGAGGGGGGGCCTCTCAGGCCCCCATGGCAAACATGGTTCAGACATTCCCAGTTTCTGCAGAGAACATGCCTCGTCAGGACAATTAGAAAGCCACATGCCTACTGTTACAAGCAATAGTAATCAGAAAGATGAGTTACATGTGTTTTGGCAAACTTCTATAAATGATCAAAGACCTAAGCTGAGAGTGTGTGTAAATGGCATTTTTATTACTGGCCTACTGGACACAGGTGCTGATGTAAGTATCATTACCCCCAGAATCTTGGCATCCATATTGGCCTCTTCAGAATGTAAATGTTCAGCTCCTGGGAATTGGAACCCTATCTCGAGTAAGGCAGAGCACGAGATGGGTTGAATGTATAGGGCCTGAGGGACAAATAGGAAAATTAAGGCCTTATGTAGCCAATATTGCAATGAATTTATGGGGTCGTGACCTATTACAACAATGGAATACTCAAATTAACATTCCTGCTACTTCTAGAGCCCATATTTCTGAAAGGAATATTAAAAGTTATTACAAAAGGACAAAACCGGCCATTAGGGCTGTGCAGGAACAAGCAATTGATGTCCCTTCAGAAATACCAACAGCCTTGCCTCTAAAATGGTTGACTGAGAAACCAATTTGGACAAAGCAATGGCCTTTAGCTGAGGAAAAGCTACAGGCTTTAGAACAGCTGGTACAAGAGCAACTAGATGCTGGACATATAGAAGAATCTACCAGCCCTTGGAATTCTCCTGTATTTGTGGTTAAGAAAAAATCAGGTAAATGGAGAATGGTGACAGATCTCAGGGCCATCAACAAGGTTATTCAACCTATGGGCCCTCTGCAATCTGGAATTCCGTTGCCCTCTTTATTACCAAAAGGATGGCCTCTCATAGTTATTGATTTAAAGGATTGTTTTTTCACTATACCTTTGCAAAAAGAAGATAGAGAAAAATTTGCCTTCACAGTGCCTACTTATAACAATTCTCAACCTTCGAGGAGGTACCACTGGACCGTCCTCCCCCAGGGTATATTAAATAGCCCCTCCCTGTGCCAATATTTTGTGAACCAACCATTGCAAATAATACGCAAGAAATTTCCCAAATCTATTGTATACCATTACATGGACGACATATTGTTATCCGATTCAAACATAGATACCTTGAACAGACTGTTTGAAGAAATACAGATACTGTTACCTAAATAGGGATTGCAAATTGCTCCTGAAAAGATTCAGAAGGGAGATTCTGTTAATTATTTATGTTATAGAATAGGTTTGCAAAAAATTAAGACACAGAAGGCACAAATTTGGAGAGATTGCTTACGGACTCTTAATGACTTTCAAAGACTGTTAGGAGACATTTCCAGTTCACGACCAACTATTGGGATAACACCTGATCTAATAATTCATTTGAACAAGACCTTGGATGGTGATAAAGATTTAAACAGTCCCAGAGAATTAACAGCTGAAGCAGAAAAGGAACTGACAAAATAAAGGCAATGCAGATATCAAAGAATATTTACTAGTTTATTGTTAAACTTACTGAACCAAAGTTCCAGCGTAGCACAGGTAGCGAGGAACAAAAAAGGGGCGAGCCGCCTCTCCGCGCACCCTTTATTGGCAGGGATTCGCCTGAGGCAAACCCCGCCCTCTAAAGGGAGCTGATTTAACCCCTTCATCTCCCCCTTTTGTCTAAATAAGACACAACTAAACCAAATATAACTATAACAATAATAACAAATGATAAATATAACAAACAATATTGAGAGCAAAAGTTTTGCTAAAGAGTAACTACAATTAAATAATCTTCAACTCCATCAAAGATCTGAGAAGGGAGTAAATATTACTTAACAAAAAAGAGATATCCAAAATGTGCAACAAATGACAGAGACAACTGACTGCCTGGGCAATCACCCAAAATCTCGTTTGCAATGTTGAGTCAACCAACTTTGGCTAAGGCCTAACATAACTGACATACCATTCTCAAATGCAAGGAACTTTCTTAGGATTATCCTACCCTGTCTTGGCAAGATAAGACAATCCTGTTTATATCTTAGTCAGTAGTTGTGGTATGGGTTTTTCTTAACCCAAAGGCCAGTTCTGCCAGGAAGACAAGCTCCCAGTGGAGTGTCTTTGGTGCTCAACGTTCTCTCGGGAGTAGAGTGGTGTTGCCAGGAGTAAATTGTGTCTCGATGGCACAGAATTCTAGGTTAGATTAAAGGCCATTTTCTACAGCTCTTCAAAGAGGCTGAAGATTATACTATCTATACTGAAAATAATCTCTATGTATCTAAAAGACCTGATTAACCTAAAAATAATATGACAAACATGTAATTCTCAATACCTATCTAATTTGAAAACTAAGGGAATAAACAATTGTGCAATGTATGAAGACAATGATCTTCACCTGTAAATAATGTCATTACTTATCAAATGTAAACAATGTTATTACATAAATAGTACCAGAGGTAGAAATGTACATTGTGATATGATAGATGTATCCATACAATATAAGCATACTCTTATACCAAAATAGAGGTAGGAACACTCACATTCAATATTCAATATATCAATATACAAGAAACAGTACCAACATAATTTTCTAAAAACAGTAAGTCACAAATACCAATCATCCCATCAACCCAGTTAATCCCCCCTTTTTTTTTATCCCTAATTACATACAATATCTCCCCATCCCCTCACTCCTAAACCAACCACTAAAAGATGTCCCTAACCCTGTGGGCAAACTCTGTTGGGAGAGGGGACGTCGTCCTCTTAGATTGCTTCTAGCTGACATGGGGGCGACGTTCTTCTTAGGGGCCCCTGTGAAAGCAAACGATGGTAAAATTCCCAAATTAACCTTTGACTTAAGAAAATTATAACTAGTCTCTGTGTGTTTCGAGAAGGTCCGGCCAGAGCGTTGTCAAAAATGTGCATCATATGAAATTGTCTCTTGCAGTTGGTACCAAAAAACAGGTCTAAAATTAGTGCTTAAAAAAAAAATTCATGACGTCATAAAAACCAGATTGAGTTGATGTTGTGGGGCCCCATCTTCATCCTGGAAACTTCAAAAATTACTGTAGGAAAATATGTTGCTTGTTATGGGAAATTTAAACATTAACAACAAGGACTTATACTGACATATAAAGAAAGACACAGATGTGAGGGAAGGCAAAGAAAGTTTATCAAGTATAAAATTATTCTTATTCTGTCCCATTTCATGGCTCCTGACCTGAGACAGAAACTTTGAAATACCTCTTATCAACAGGCTTGGAATTGAGGAAGGACTGAGCCATAGTCCAACTCCAAAACCAGCTCTACACATTTATAAAGAAGTGTTCAATAAAACATATATATATATATATATATATATATATATATATATAAAATCAATACTTACGATATGTATAGAATTTTATTGTTGATGTTTAATGGGTCGTAACTATTTTCCATCCATCAGTAATTAAATATTCAGGGTCCCTCAAATTCTTTGGAGATGAATATTTTCCTGTGGAGATAAGAAAAGAACCCTGCCCCCATCCTATTAGTAATCCTTACCATCTGTACGTCGGTCATCCTTGTGAATGAATTGTTATTTATCTTTTCCAAGTGACTTCCCTTCCTCAAACCGAACCTTTATTAATTTTGACGGTATCCATAATTTTTCCTCACCTGTGGAGATAAGAGCAAAACCCCTTCCCCAATGCAGCACATCTCCTGGCTTCTATTGTGAGGTCAGTACATCCTTGAAATAAACTGGTTGATTTAGTTCAGCAGACTTTTCCATTATCCAATGTCTTTCTGCAGCCGTCGTTCCCTTCTCGTTAGCGTTGAGAAAATTCAAGGTTAACAAAGCATTATGTAACCTATTTCTAGGGGTGTTTTCCACTCCTTTCTGTTTGTTCAACATATCCTTTATAGTTCGATTTGATCTTTCTATGACTGCTTGACCTGTAGGATTGTATGGTATACCTGTAACATGCTTGATATTGTAATGATCAAAAAACCGTTTCATCTTCCTAGAGACAAAAGCAGGACCATTATCTGTCTTTATTTGTGTAGGTATACCCATGATATCCATGACTTCTAATAAATGAGTGATTACTGAATCAGCTTTTTCTGAACTTAAAGCAGTTGCCCACTGAAAGCCTGAATAAGTGTCGATGGTGTGATGAACATACTTCAATTTGCCAAATTCTGCAAAGTGGAACACATCCATCTGCCAGATTTCATTTCTATGAGTGCCCTTTGGATTAACTCCTGCTGGCAGTGGCGTTTGGTTATAGAAAGAGCAGGTAGGGCATTTCTTCACAATCTCCTTAGCTTGTTGCCATGTAATAGAAAACTCTTTCTTCAAAACTTTGCTATTAACATGATGTTTTTTATGAAATTCAGAGGCTTGAAGCACACTACCAATCAATAATTGATCAATTTCTGCATTACCTTGTGCTAGAGGACCTGGCAGACCCGTATGGGATCGGAAGTGTGTTATGTACATAGGGCAAAGCCGGTTCCTTCCAGGATGGGAGTCAGACATCAGTACCATACTGGTATTTGGCGGTTTGATGGGTGTGTGGGGTCTTTGCCAGACTCCACCTAGCATCATGGATTCCCTACTTTACTGATATTATGGAGTTCGGTGCATTCATCATATGTGTGCATGTCACACACTAGTGGGCATCATATGTACATGTTTATCCTGTGTGTGGGTGAGTGTGTTCATGAGTTTTATAGCCCAAGTACTACAGAACATGATCAATGAAAGGGAACACTGTTTTACAGATATGGCAGGGCAATTATTTAAATGAACTGACAAGGGTTGGATGGCATGGATAAGACCTATGAGAGTTCAAGGCATACCGAATCCAGGCATGACAAAGTAGGTGGCAGACAGAATTCTGGCAAAACTAAGTAGGTAGCTTGATGTCCAACTTACTGGAGAAGAGCAACTGAGCGGAGACACTTTTCACTAAGCAACATGCTCTAGTGGAGATCAAACATCCTTTGACATACAGCCAGTATGAATTAACCCTTTCATCAAATGAAACCAAATTTTCTCTGATTTTGAGTATACATTTGTGTCCCTTCCTGATTAATCTACTCTTTATCCTCTGAAGTCCCAATACCTCACGCTGATAGCGGTCACATCTTTCCATTTGACATGGTTTTCCCTCAAGCTTCATACCGCCCCGAGATCATACAACTTTTTGTCCCCTCTCCACTGCTTCCTTGACAGCCATCTTGTCCTTTACCACACCACGCATCCCCAGTCCTTTACTCTCCAAGGGGAAAAGACCATAAATCCTGCTTTGTTTTGAGGCATGTATTTCTCTGATGCCCCATCCACCAAACACAATCCATCATTGACCAAATAACACAACATGTTAACAAATTTTTATTCTTTGAGAAAGAATAATCCATTGGAAAAGATACCAGGATTCATAGAAGACCTGAGGTATCTCTGAAAAAACACATTCCCAAAGAGAGCATTAAGTCTGCCCCTCAAAATTTGAGAATTTCACTTTAACAGATCTTCACCAAATCATAGACATAGATATGGAAGTCATTATCAAACTTGATGAAATACACAGAAGGTTTGTTGGGAACTTGGCAAATAATTTTACCTATCTCTTGGGTTCCATCTTTTTTGTTGTACTGCACTCTTTAGCCCTCCAAGGAATCCCTGCCTAATTCCAAAGTCACCTCTACTGGAGGACATTCAGGCGTGATGTGGAGGTTGCCTTCAATGGAATCATCATGATGGTGGTAAAGGTACAGGACCGGATCATTCTCGTTGACAATGTAGAAACAGGTCGTTATGGTCTGCACCTCATCTGGGACCACGCCACTCCACTCTTCCTTAGAGCCTGGCATGATGTGGAGGTTGCCTTCCAGGTAGTCATCCAGGAGGTGGTAAATGTACAAGACCGGATCTTTCTTGTAGGTAATATAAAACCAGGTCTTCATGATTGGCACCTCTTCTAGGACCATCCCATTCCAGTAATTCTTAGAGCCATTTGTGCCCATGAATGTATGTTTCACTGCTCTGCCAACTATGGTGTTTGAGAGATGAGTGTCTGTCACCTGAGGAAATGGCACATTGTTAGGCAGGATCTTCAGGTTTAAAATCCTTTCATCACTATGAAGCTCCAAGCCATAGACACAATCAATCCCATCATATTTCAACAAATAGAGAGAGGGATATGTTGGCAGTTGATCTAGAATGATGGCTTTCCAATGGGTGACTGGTTCATTGGCTTCCTTCCAGCCATGAGAAATTCTGCGGCCAACAATATTCTCCAGGGCCTCAAAAGGCTTACTAAGTTTTTGCTTCTGGAGCGATGGCCCATTCTTCTTCTGGAGAGGTGGCATGCCACTCATACTGAGAGGCATCTTCATCATGGCGGGAGACTTTCTGAGATAGGCCACAGCACTCCTGTTCCACTGTCTCTTGGCTCTGTTTCTGTGCTTGGGCTTCATAGCTGCCAATCTCTGCATAGGAAGAACTCTTCAGTTTAAATCAGACACAAAGTGGTTTCCTCCACCATAAGTGCCTGCAAGGATAAGAAGGTGAGGATGTGAGGTCAAGGCTCTTTTTAGGAATAACTTTGGAGCAGGTGAAAAAGGCAGGGCTGAATAGATTTGGGTACCTAAATGTAATATGTTCTTAAGAAATTAATAGGAAAATTAACAAACTCTTGTCTACAGCTCAGTATATGTGTATCAGAGACATATTCCTGCTGCAAAATGCAATTGACCTCTACTGAGAAACCTACTTCCTGACTTACTATATCAATGAGAGAGGAAGCTATGCCTATACCTAAAGTGAGAAAGAAATATCTGAACAGATGGCAGAGAATTCAAAGAACAGCCACTCTTCTCCTTACCACTCAAGCTACTGGTTAGTTGGCTGATCTATAACCACCTGCCCAAGGTCATGGCACTCCAGTCCACTGGCTCTCTCTATTGTGTCTCCTGATCCAGATCCAGGTTGATTACATAAAGATATTCTGTATCTTCATTAGAGAAGTGAGTCCTGTGAGTCAAACTGCCAAAAGAAAGAAACATTAATCTGTGCAACAGCACCTATTAGAAATAATTACCTTTAAAAACACATATGGACAAAGAGGATCTTTGCCATTTAAGTGGACTGAGGAATTGGACATTTTTAGCAAAGATAGACTGGGGAGAATACCTGACATTAACCGTCCCCAGCTATCAAATATAGGAGCTGTTAACGACATAAATTTTGGACCCAGAGCAGATTTGAAAGAAACCTTTCTTTGACTACAGAGGTCCTAGTTGCTTCCTAAACATATTTACCAAAAGAAAATATCTTGGCTCTCTAGATTCCAACTTCTGGAAATTCGGTTGAACAGTTTTGGAGCCCAAGAGCTCAACTGACCTCCTCAGCCACCGTGAAGATAGTAAGCCCACCTTCACAAAGGACCAGTGCTTCATGTGGAACAGAGTTGCCACCCCCAAACAAAGCTTTGTGACATCATCAAGGCTCTACTTATGTCATAAAACTCCTCCTAGCCAGGTTTCTTCCCTACTAACCCCCAGAAATATCCAGCATACAGGTCCTAAAATGCTGCTCATACAGCCCCATGAAGACCCAAAATAAAAACCCCAATCTTCTTCCCAATTACTTGAGTCATATTTTCCAAGTAACTCAACCCCTTTATGTGTTTTTTTTTTTTCTGTAAAATAATTTTTGGTCTGAGTCAACAACTCACATGAATGTTTTTTTTTCCTAGCTCCAATGTCCTCATTGGTTATTTTCTATTGATTTTTCCATTACTTCATAATAATAATTATCAAACTTTCCACTTCTCTTCCTCCTCCCACATTCTTCTTGCTCCGCAAATAAACCTCTCCACTCAAACACCAGTCCAAATAGAGGGCAGGGTACTTTGAGCTGTGGGAAGTCCAAGCCCACCCTTCATCCATCCAGATTTAGCAAGGTATGCATCCACAAAAAATATGATCACAAAAAGCCAGTGTATGATATGCAGACAATTGCAAGTGCCATTATCTTTGGCTTCTCCGTCTGCCCCAATTGTCAGCCACATTCAGAGCCTCCAGTTTGATCCCATGTTCATTCATTCCCAGGTCACTGGATTAGTTGAAATCCTCTTAGTTCAGGCACAGTGTCTCATAGTGTGGACCAAGCCCTTATATTCCTGACATCCTTGCTCTTTTTCTCCATCCATCTGCTCTTCCACTGGAGCTTGGAAGCTCCATCTAGTTTTCTGATTTTGACCCTGACTTGATCTCCATCATTTGCCAAACAAAAGTTCCATGGTGGTTTTCAAGATAGTCAGTCATCAGTCTGACTATGGGAGAAGGCACACATAGTTCCTAGGGACATGTCACAGTGCGGTCAACTTCTCCTCCATGCTTAAGTACCTAGAGAGGGTCATCCTATGGCCTTCTGAGAACCAATCGAGAGATATCGATCTTGACATCCCCAGAATGGCCCCATAAATTGAGATATCATCCGTGTATGTGCATTAACTTGTGTGTGTTTGTGTGTGTGTATTTAAATCACAATAACAAATGGATTGTAACATTGTAGTTTCTTCTCATCTTGAGAAGAATATTTGCTACAGAAAGACTCTCACAGTAATAGTGAGAGTGTAAACTATCTAAGAAAGGAGAAATAACTGGAGGAATCCCCCAGGAGTTAGGCTCAGTGTCCCAGGAATTACGCCCAAGGAAAGTCAATGAACTCAGTGATGGAAGATAAAACCCAGCCTAAATAAAACCCTAAATCATTTAGGTGGAACATGAGATACTCTTACAACAGTTACAAGAGGTCTAAAATGCCTGGACTGGAACATAAGGGGAACACAATGACGTGGAGCTGAGAGTGCATGGCAAAACTGATTGGATCTGGGAAAAATTATGTAAGCATACCAAGGAAACCACCAGTGGGACAAAACCCTAAGAAATCTGTATGACAACATATCATGTTGAACATAATGAGATTTATAGACAAAGGAAATATCTTAATTATGTCACTGTCACACAGGTGATGATGAACCAGTTCCATCGTAGAGTGACTCCCTGCTGTGTTTAAGATAACCTGTCAATTCTGTCTAGTCAGTTACAAGGAAATTTGCATTAATTGCACAGATTAACTATCAGCATCATTTACTGCACACTCAAAGGCAAGGCAAAGAAATCATAGACATGTTGTTGAATGCTGATGATGTTATTGGGAGTTTTGATGGGTTTTTTTCTTAAAGGGAAATCATCGGTGACTCTCATGCATGAAGCAGATCCTTTCTCTGTGATGTTTCCTGAATAGCCACTGAGATACCAGCCCATTGAGTTGTGGTCTCTCTCTCTTTTACAAAGCAACTTCTACCTTCAGCTTGATCTCTTGCTTGAGCTTCCCTTCCGGCTACTAGGCTCCTTTTCTGATGCTGCAGAGGGCTTTTGTAAGGGATTGTGATCTCTAAGTTTTTCCCCTTTCAAGAACTAATCATTCTATTAATCACAATTCTAAACTGCTGTGGGAGTTTGTTTGTGACTTATGCCTTCACATGTGATACAAGCGACCTGTGTGTATAGGGTCTTCTCTCTGTTCATGTGGGGAAGGCATGGCAGCAGGAGTAGATGGCTGCTCATTCTCAGTAAGGAAATCAGTAAACAGTGGGCACCAAGTACAAGGATGTCCTGAAATATTAAGTCTTGTCCTTTCAAGGCCCCATAGCCTCCAGCTAGGTTCAGGGTCACGACAATCTCCAAAACCCACCGAGCATGAAGTATTCAGAACCAGAAGCCTGTGTGTGCCATATCACATAAATTCATCGTGAGTACACCAATCTGTTTTTTTTTTTAATTCTAAATTATTTGTCCCATCAGAACGATCTATATTACCAATTAACCAAATTTGCTGCATCTTTGGTGTCCTAGAATTGCTTTAAATTGTTGCTGGGACAGTCTTACAAACCTTCCTGTGCTGTTATGAGACCTTAAGGGGACAGCACTTATTTCAGAAATCAAAGGCAGTTGGGTTCAATCCTATGGTTAGCTGTTAGCTAGACACTGGAAGGATGGATTTGACTAAGAAAGGGAGACAGCATACATGGAGGCAGGTAACCTTTCCTTTGCAAAATGACCCATTTTGAGGCCTTACTTCAGGCTCTTCTCTTCTCCTAATCTTGGTTTCTTTATTAGTTTAGGAGAAGAATTAAAACTCCATTTACAGTATCTGTGAACCCGAATGAGTTAAGTATGTGTGACAAACTTGATGTCTGCCTGTCTGTCAACAGGGCCAGAGTTCAGGGTCATCTGATGCATAGCACAGGAATGTCAGCCATCAATCTCTGGTCCACCTAACTCTACAGCATTAGAGTTGTCATGGTTGCTCATCTGATCTTCCTCATATGATCTCCATCCACAGAGATGTCAGAAAAATCCTCCCCTGAGAGTGCAAGTTCTTTACAAATGAAAGATTATACAACAGAAGACACATGGGAGATTTATATGGGCAAGCTGTTGAAAGGATAAAGTGACAGAAGAAGTTTATTGATTAATTATGAAAGAATCCGCTTCAGCTGATAGGTTAGAACATAGGTAGGTGGAGTAAACAAAATAGAATGCCGGGAGGAAGAGGTAGTGAGCTCAGAGAAGCCATGCTCCCCTCTCCCCGGCAGATGCCATAGCTCTGCTCTCTGAGGCAGATGTCGATGCAGCCAGCCACCATGTCAGACATGCTGAATTTTTCCTGGTAAGTGCACCTCATTATACTACACTGATTATTAGAAATGGGTTAAAATGCTGAGTCTAGTGGGCCAGCAGTGTTTAAAAGAATACAGTTTTTGTGTATTTATTTCAGGCATAACCTTCATGCGGTCGTGGTGCTGGGGACACAGCCTCGCTGCTCAAATAACTACAGAATGGCTTGCAGCCTTGTGGACAACTGAATCCACTGAAAGCCTGAGAATGCTTGGGAAAGTGTAAAGCATGTTTTCTTGGTAGCAGCAATTTCTCGGTCTGCTCTGCTTGCTAGAAGAAAGCAAGGGCTCTCATCTAAAAGAGGCTTGCTGACTCAGCTTCAGCTGCAAAACCCTGCAGCCCTTAAGAGGTCCTGCCACAAAACATTTAAATGGTGTTGATAAAAGCCAACTGAATGCTTGTATGTTTTCAGCAGTAGCAGGAAAAAAAACTGTGTTGTTTTAAAATGCCGGCTTTCTGGGCCATCCTGCCTGGGCAAAATCTGACTGTTTGAGGAAGGAGGGCCAGCTACAGAAAGAGGGCTTGAGTGTTGTCTGTTGCAGCCTCTTTGATGGCAAGGACCTTGAAACACTGTAGACTTGTGGCACTGAATGCGGCTCTGTTCGGTACCTCAGCCACAAGGTTGGAATGGCAGAAAGCTAAGGAATGGGCTACATCTGGCCAGCAAAGCCACGGCTTTAGTCCTACTGAGATGGCTTGGTAAATGAAAGACTCATGTGGTCAGAAAAACAGAGAGAGAAATAGAGTAAAGAGAGATTCAAAGACAAAGGAAATTTTTAACTGATTTACAGTGTGTTAAAAATATGTGCAGGCTAAAATTTGAAGTTCTTAAAGTTAAGAAAAGGAAGAGAGTTGTTGGGTGTGGTAGTACACACCTGTAAACCCAACACATGGGAGGCAGAGGGAGATTGACCTCTGTACCTTCAAGGTGAGGTAGCACACGTCTTTAATCCCAGTGCCTTGAAGGCAGAGACAAACAGATCTTTGTGAGTTCAATGTGTAGTAGCATACACCTTTAATCCCAATGCCTGAAAGGCAGAGAGAGGCAGATCTCTGAGACTTCAAGGGCAGACAGGTATACAGAGTTATTCCAGGTCAAAGATACAGAGAACCTGTCTCAAAAGGCAAAAAATAAAAAGGAAAAGTAAACAAAATAGAGGTTAAATTGAAGCGCACAAAGATGGAAAATTCACAGCGAATTTTGATAATGTATGCTATTATGCTCTTTTTGAATCATTTGAATTTTGAGGCAGTAGCAATAGCTGCTAAAAGATGTTTCTTTATAAAAGCTGCTGATATAATCCAACATAGATATTTTGAAAATGCCTTGACTTCGAAATTTGGATCTAAGGACATGATGCTTTGGAAAGGAGTTTCTATTTTGTTTTCACAGAGGGTGATAGTCTGTGGATGCCTCTATCCTAATATGGTAGGATGAACCACGCCCTACTTAAAGGTTACCCTGAACACCTTTAAAAAATTGCTTCGCTCAACTGCCAACTGAGATAAATCAATAATGATGCCAACATTCAGCAGGAAGCATTTTGGAGAGAAAAAACTGCACCCACGTTCCCAAATATGGCTTATAAACGTTCTTTTACATTTAAAGTGGGATGTGATATAGATATGAATATTTTCATTAGTATAGATTTTGCTTTACTGATAGAGATTTTAGGTCAATTTTCTTATATGTATATGCATTTTTGATCTTAATTAAGGTATTGTGATTGTGTAGTTCATTTAAAAATATAATGTATATAGGTTATTAATGGATAATCATTAATAATAGTCAAGTTTGTAGTCATGTTAGTTAGATTTTCTAGCTACATAGATATATATATTTCAGTTAGATAGGCATTATTCATATCTCTCTAGACTACAAAATAGGCTATTTAATGTTTTAGTACCTTAGGGTTTTTCATGACAGTGAGACACTCTACTCTTGGCAGCACATATCTACTTCAGGAAGAAGATGGGCATCACAGAGGATCCTTATGGAGTTTGATAGCCATTTGGGGAAGAAACTGCTCTTGCCTGGATTGTTGCATAAACTGTACACAGAAAACACTCAGAGAGAGGACTACTGAACTTGCCTAAAGGTGAGATGATCTTTTCGTGTTCCTGATTCAGGAAAGGGTCAGCAAAACATTCTTCAAGACAAACAGATAGTGACTGCCTTTGAAATTTCCTGCTTCATGGAAATGTCTGCTGGAAACTATGGGCCTGTAGGCTGAGGATGGAAACACCAACGGTACAGAGGAACTTTGGGTGACTGTCCAGGCAGCGAGTTGTCTCTGTCATTTCTAGAGTTTGAAAATGGCTTACTTTTTGTTTGCTTAGGTAATACTGTATTATTCTGGAGTCTCTGATGGAGTTGAAGAAGAGATAGATAGTTATAGTTTTCCATTGTTATGATAAAAGATAAAATAGATATAAATATTGTAACTGTAATTCTTGCTTGATAACTGTTTTGTTATATGTAATTGTGCTATGTTAAAGATAAAGATTCCGTTCTTGTTTAAACAGAAAAAGGAGTAATGATGGAGTATAGGTCATTGGTTAATTAAATAAAGAAACTGTTTGGCCTGAAAGGTTAGAACATAGGTGGGTGGAATAAACATAAGAGAATGCTGGGAGGAATAGAAATTGAGCTTAGAGATGCCATGCACCTCTCCCATGGGCAGAAATGGTAGCTCTGCACTCTGAGGCAGATGGCGATACAGCCAGCCACCAGGTCAGACATGCTAAATCTTTCCTTCTAAGTGCAACTCGTGCTGCAACATACATTATTAGACATGGGTTAAGAGGCTGAAAATAATGGGGCAGGCAGTGTTGAAATGAATAGTTTTGTGTTGTCATTTCGGAGCATAACCTTACAAGGCGGCCCCATGGGGATGCAGCCCTGCTGCTCAAATTTCTACAATCAAGGGGGAAATGGAAGAAGGGAAGAAAGAAGAGAGAGAGACAAGGAAGAATGGATGAATTCAATCATTCCTTGGAAAAATGAGTGAACCAATGAATGAGGAGACCTAGTAGGAAAAAATGTGCTGCATTCCCTCAGAGAGTCAGGACAAATTAAGGATTGACAAGGTTTTCCACTAAGGAGGAGGCTTATTCCATTTTACCTTCTTTGTGCTCCAGGCCCACCCACAAGAGTGATGATGAGGACAGGGAGAAGAAGAGGAGAGGGTGTACCAGAATTCCTTGGTACAATTTCTCACCCAAATTGTAGCCAAATCACCTGACCTGGGACAGCTGATCTACATGCTGGACCCTAACTCCCAGTTTGACAACTCTAACATTTTAACCAAGTTTGTGAAGATGAAGGAACCAAAAATAGCCCAGTTACAGGATGGCAGGATCCTTCCAGGATGGGAGTCAGACATCAGTACCATACTGGTGTTTGGCGGTTTGATGGGTGTGTGGGATCTTTGCCAGACTCCACCTAGCATCATGGATTCCCTACTTTACTGATATTATGGAGTTCGGTGCATTCATCATATGTGTGCATGTCACACACTAGTGGGCATCATATGTACATGTTTATCCTGTGTGTGGGTGAGTGTGTTCATGAGTTTTATAGCCCAAGTACTACAGAACATGATCAATGAAAGGGAACACTGTTTTCCAGATATGGCAGGGCAATTATTTAAATGAACTGACAAGGGTTGGATGGCATGGATAAGACCTATGAGAGTTCAAGGCATACCGAATCCAGGCATGACAAAGTAGGTGGCAGACAGAATTCTGGCAAAACTAAGTAGGTAGCTTCATGTCCAACTTACTGGAGAAGAGCAACTGAGCGGGGACACTTTTCACTAAGCAACATGCTCTAGTGGAGATCAAACATCCTTTGACTTACAGCCAGTACGAATTAAACCATTCATCAAATGAAACCTAATTTTCTCTGATTTTGAGTATACATTTGTGTCCCTTTCTGATTAATCTACTCTTTATCCTCTTAAGTCCCAATACCTCACGCTGATAGCGGTCACATCTTTCCATTTGACATGGTTTTCCCTCAAGCTTCATACCGCCCCGAGATCATACAACTTTTTGTCCCCTCTCCACTGCTTCCTTGACAGCCATCTTGTCCTTTACCACACCACGCATCCCCAGTCCTTTACTCTCCAAGGGGAAAAGACCATAAATCCTGCTTTGTTTTGAGGTATGTATTTCTGTGATGCCCCATCCACCAAACACAATCCATCATTGACCAAATAACACAACATGTTAACAAATTTTTATTCTTTGAGAAAGAATAATCCATTGGAAAAGATACCAGGATTCATAGAAGACCTGAGGTATCTCTGAAAAAACACATTCCCAAAGAGAGCATTAAGTCTGCCCCTCAAAATTTGAGAATTTCACTTTAACAGATCTTCACCAAATCATAGACATAGATATGGAAGTCATTATCAAACTTGATGAAATACACAGAATGTTTGTTGGGAACTTGGCAAATAATTTTACCTATCTCTTGGGTTCCATCTTTTTTGTTGTACTGCACTCTTTTGCCCTCCAAGTAAACCCTGCCTAATTCCAAAGTCACCTCTACTGGAGGACATTCAGGCGTGATGTGGAGGTTGCCTTCAATGGAATCATCATGATGGTGGTAAAGGTACAGGACCGGATCATTCTCGTTGACAATGTAGAAACAGGTCGTTATGGTCTGCACCTCATCTGGGACCACGCCACTCCACTCTTCCTTAGAGCCTGGCATGATGTGGAGGTTGCCTTCCAGGTAGTCATCCAGGAGGTGGTAAATGTACAAGACCGGATCTTTCTTGTAGGTAATATAAAACCAGGTCTTCATGATTGGCACCTCTTCTAGGACCATCCAGTTCCAGTCATTCTTAGAGCCATTTGTACCCATGAATGTATGTTTCACTGCTCTGCCAACTAAGGTGTTTGAGAGATGAGTGTCTGTCACCTGATGAAATGGCACATTATTAGGCAGAATCTTCAGGTTTAAAATCCTTTCATCACTATGAAGCTCCAAGCCATAGACACAATCAATCCCATCATATTTCAACAAATAGAGAGAGGGATATGTTGGCAGTTGATCTAGAATGATGGCTTTCCAATGGGTGACTGGTTCATTGGCTTCCTTCCAGCCATGAGAAATTCTGCGGCCAACAATATTCTCCAGGGCCTCAAAAGGCTTACTAAGTTTTTGCTTCTGGAGCGATGGCCCATTCTTCTTCTGGAGAGGTGGCATGCAACTCATACTAAGAGGCATCTTCATCATGGCGGGAGACTTTCTGAGATAGGCCACAGCACTCCTGTTCCACTGTCTCTTGGCTCTGTTTCTGTGCTTGGGCTTCATAGCCGCCAATCTCTGCATAGGAAGAACTCTTCAGTTTAAATGAGACACAAAGTGGTTTCCTCCACCATAAGTGCCTGCAAGGATAAGAAGGTGAGGATGTGAGGTCAAGGCTCTTTTTAGGAATAACTTTGGAGCAGGTGAAAAAGGTAGGGCTGAATAGATTTGGATACCTAAATGTAATATGTTCTTAAGAAATTAATAGGAAAATTATCAAACTCATGTCTACAGCTCAGTATATGTGTATCAGAGACATATTCCTGCTGCAAAATGCAATTGACCTCTACTGAGAAACCTACTTCCTGACTTACTATATCAATGAGAGAGGAATCTATGCCTATACCTAAAGTGAGAAAGAAATGATGTGGGAGTGTCATAACAATCTGTTGATTTCATTGGCTAAGCAATAAAGAAACTGCTAGGCCCATTGGATAGGCCCATCTTTGGTGGGTGGATTAAACAGAACAGAACACTGGGAGGAAGAGGAAGTGAGGTCAGACTCCGCAGCTCTCCTCTCCAGAGCAGACGCAAGAGAGACGCCATGCTACCTGCTCCAGGGAAGACGCACGCTATGAAGCTCCGACCCAGGATGTACCAAGGCTAGAATCTTCCCGGTAAGCGCACCTAGGGGCGCTACACAGATGATTAGAAATGGGCTAAATTAATATGTGAGAATTAGCGAGTAAGGGCTAGAGCTAAGGGCCAAAGCAATGTTTTATTGAATACAGTGTCTGTGTAATTATTTCGGGGCACAAGATAGCCGAGCCAGGCGGCTGGGGTGTTGGGGATGCAGCCCCGCTACTGCTCGTTATTACTACAAATGACGCCCAGACGTGTGGCTAACTGAACCCACTGAAAGCCTGAGAAAGCTTGGGAAAGTGTGAAGCATGTTTTCTTGATTATGGCAATTTCTCGGGTCTACTCTGCTTGCCAGAGGCAAGCAAGCGCCTCATCTAAGAGAGGCTTCCTGACTCAGCTTTAGCTGCAAAGCCTGCAGCTCATTAAGAGGTCCTGCCACGAAACACTTAAACGGTGTTGACGAAAAGCTGAACACATGCTTTTCGGTTTTCAGCCGTAGCAGGAAAAAAGCTGTGCCATTTAAAAATGCCGGCTTTCTGGTCCATCCTGCCAGGGCAAACTCTGACTGTTTGAGGCAGGAGGGCCAGCTACCGAGAGAGGACTTGAGTGTTGTCTGTTGTAGCTCGCTGGCTGGCAGGGACCTTGAAATGCTATAAACATGGCTACAGCCAGTACCTCAGCCATGAGGCTGGAAAGCTAAGGAATGGGCTACATCTAGCCGGCAAACCCACGCCTTTAGTCCTACCGAGATTGCTTGGTAAATTAAGGACTCATGTGATCAGAAAAAGAGAGATATACAGTAAAGAGAGATTCAAAGACAAAGAAAAATTTTAAATGATTTACAGTGTTAAAATATATGCAGACTAAAAGTTAAAATTCTTAAAGTAAACCTCTGTGACTTCAAGGTGTGATAGCACACTCCTTTAATCCCAGTGCCTAAAAGGCAGAGACAAACAGATCTCTGTGAGTTCAAGGTGTAGTAGTGTATGCCTTTAATCCCAATGCCTGGGAGGCAGAGACAGGCGGATCTCCGAGAGTTCAAAGACAGCCTGGTCTACAGATATACGCTCAAAAAGCAAAGAGTTAACTTAAGACTGTCACAGCTTAGCTTCTTAAGCGCCTAGTGATTTAAAGGCGCAAATCAAAAGTGCTCCTGGATGGTAAAAAATTGCAGATTCACAATAGGACAGATTCAGACCACTAAATGAGTCACACTGTTGGATGAATGTACGTAGGCTTGGGAAAGAGAAGAAAAAGAATATAGAGAATAAAGTTAATGGTTTTAAAAAAAAGGTAAAGTCTTTAGAGTACAGATAGTTAAGAGATTAAAAGAAATAAAGAAATATAAGCCGCGTAAAGATGAAAAATTCACAGAGAGTCTGGATTCTTTGTATTATTGTGTTTTCTTTAAAATTTTTGAATGTGAAGGAGCTAAGTACAGAGAGACATTTCATTATATGGGCTGCCAATTGGAACCAGTACGGATATCATGAGGGTATGATTTCAGAATTTGGATCTAAGGATATGATACTTTGGAAAAGAGATTCTTCTTTTGTTTTCACAGAGGATGAGACTCTATGGATTTATTCTATTCCCATATGGTATGATGGACCACGTCATCCTGAAGGGTTGCTGTGAACATCTTCAGAAAATTGCTTTGCTCAACTGCCAACTGAGATGAAACTAGCACACAGGTTATACCATGAAAGACCTAATTAACGACGCCCCCATTCAGCAGGAAGCAGTTTGGAGAGAAAAAACTGCGCCCATGTTCCCAAATATGGTTTATAAATGTTCTTTTACATTTAAAGGGGGATATGATATAGACATGAATAATTTGCATTAGTATAGATTTTGCTTTATTGATAGAGATTTACGGTCAATTTTGTTATATGTATAAATGTTTCTGATGTAACTTTTACTTGATAACTGTTTTGTTATATGTAATTTTGCTATATTAAAGTTAAAGCCTTCCTTTTTTTGTTTAAACAGAAAAAGGGGAAGTGATGTGGGAGTGTCATAACAATCTGTTGATTTCATTGGCTAAGCAATAAAGAAACTGCTAGGCCCATTGGATAGGCCCACCCTTAGGTGGGTGGAGTAAACAGAACAGAAAACTGGGAGGAAGAGGAAGTGAGGTCAGACTCCGCAGCTCTCCTCTCCAGAGCAGACACAAGAGAGACGCAATGCTACCTGCTCCAGGGAAGACGCACGCTATGAAGCTCGGACCCAGGATGGACTTAGGCTAGAATATTCCCGGTAAGCGCACCTAGGGGCACTACACAGATGATTAGAAATGGGCTAAATTAATATGTGAGAATTAGCCAGTAAGGGCTAGAGCTAAGGGCCAAAGCAATGTTTAAATGAATACAGTGTCTGTGTAATTATTTCGGGGCATAAGCTAGCCGAGCCAGACGGCTGGGGTGTTGGGCATTCAGCCCCGCCACTGCTCCTTATTACTACAAAGAAATATCTGAACAGATGGCAAAGAATTCAAAGAACAGCCACTCCTCTCCTTACCACTCAAGCTACTGGTTAGTTGGCTGATCTATAACCACCTGCCCAAGGTCATGGCACTCCAGTCCACTGGCTCTCTCTATTGTGCCTCCTGATCCAGATCCAGGATGATTACATACAGATATTCTGTATCTTCATTAGAGAAGTGAGTACTGTGAGTCAAACTGCAAAAAGAAAGAAACATTAATCTGTGCAACAGCACCTATTAGAAATAATTATCTTTTAAAACACATATGGACAAAGAGGATCTTTGCCATTTAAGTGGCCTGAGGAATTGGACATTTTTAGCAAAGATAGAGTGGGGAGAAGACCTGACATTAACCGTCCCCCAGCTATCAAATATAGGAGCTGTTAACGACATAAATTTTGGACCCAGAGCAGATTTGAAAGAAACCTTTCTTTGACTACAGAGGTCCTAGTTGCTTCCTAAACATATTTACCAAAAGAAAATATCTTGGCTCTCTAGATTCCAACTTCTGGAAATTCGGATGAACAGTTGTGGAGCCCAAGAGCTGAACTGACCTCCTCAGCCACCGTGAAGATAGTAAGCCCACCTTCACAGAAGACCAGTGCTTCATGTGGAACAGAGTTGCCACCCCCAACCAAAGCTTTGTGACATCATCAAGGCTCTACTTTTGTCATAAAACTCCTCCTAGCCAGGTTTCTTCCCTACTAACCCCCAGAAATATCCAGCATACAGGTCCTAAAATGCTGCTCATACAGCCCCATGAAGACCCAAAATAAAAACCCCAATCTTCTTCCCAATTACTTGAGTCATATTTTCCAAGTAACTCAACCCCTTTATGTGTTTTTTTTTTTCTGTAAAACAATTTTTGGTCTGAGTCAACAACTCACATGAATGTTTTTTTTTCCTAGCTCCAATGTCCTCATTGGTTATTTTCTATTGATTTTTCTATTACATATTACTTCATAATAATAATTATCAAACTTTCCACTTCTCTTCCTCCTCCCACATTCTTCTTGCTCCGCAAATAAACCTCTCCACTCAAACACCAGTCCAAATAGAGGGCAGGGTACTTTGAGCTGTGGGAAGTCCAAGCCCACCCTTCATCCATCCAGATTTAGCAAGGTATGCATCCACAAAAAATATGATCACAAAAAGCCAGTGTATGATATGCAGACAATTGCAAGTGCCATTATCTTTGGCTTCTCCGTCTGCCCCAATTGTCAGCCACATTCAGAGCTTCCAGTTTGATCCCATGTTCTTTCATTCCCAGGTCACTGGATTAGTTGAAATCCCCTTAGTTCAGGCACAGTGTCTCATAGTGTGGACCAAGCCCTTATATTCCTGACATCCTTGCTCTTTTTCTCCATCCATCTGCTCTTCCACTGGAGCTTGGAAGCTCCATCTAGGTTTCTGATTTTGACCCTGACTTGTTCTCCATCATTTGCCAAACAAACGTTCCATGGTGGTTTTCAAGATAGTCAGTCATCAGTCTCACTATGGGACAAGGCACACATAGTTCCTAGGGACATGTCACAGTGCGGTCAACTTCTCCTCCCTGCTTAAGGACCTAGAGAGGGTCACCCTATGGCCTTCTGAGAACCACTCGAGAGATATCGATCTTGACATCCCCAGAATGGCCCCATAAATTGAGATATCATCAGTGTATGTGCATTAACTTGTGTGTGTGTTTGTGTGGGTGTATTTAAAGCACAATAACAAATGGATTGTAATATTGAAGTTTCTTCTCATCTTGAGAAGAATATTTGCTACAGAAACACTCTCACAGTAATAGTGAGATTGTAAACTATCTAAGAAAGGAGAAAAAACTGGAGATTCTCCCAGGAGTTAGGCTCAGTGTCCCAGGAATTACGCCCAAGGAAAGTCAATGAACTCAGTGATGGAAGATAAAACCCAGCCTAAATAAAACCCTAAATCATTTAGGTGGAACATGAGATACTCTTACAACAGTTACAAGAGGTCTAAAATGCCTTGACTGGAACATAAGGGGAACACAATGACGTGGAGCTGAGATTGCATGTCAAAACTGATTGGATCTGGCAAAAATTATGTAAGCATACCAAGGAAACCACCAGTGGGACAAAACCCTAAGAAATCTGTATGACAACATATCATGTTGAACATAATGAGATTTATAGACAAAGGAAAGATCTTAATTATGTCACTGTCACACAGGTGATGATGAACCAGTTCCATCGTAGAGTGACTCCCTGCTGTGTTTAAGATAACCTGTCTATTCTGTCTAGTCGGTTACAAGGAAATTTGCATTAATTGCACAGATTAACTATCAGCATCATTTACTGCACAATCAAAGGCAAGGCAAAGAAATCATAGACATGTTGTTGAATGCTGATGATGTGATTGGGAGTTTTGATGGGTTTTTTTCTTAAAGGGAAATCATCGGTGACTCTCATGCATGAAGCAGATCCTTTCTCTGTGATGTTTCCTGAATAGCCACTGAGATACCAGCCCATTGAGTTGTGGTCTCTCTCTCTTTTACAAAGGTACAAACTTCTACCTTCAGCTTGATCTCTTGCTTGAGCTTCCCTTCCGGCTACTAGGCTCCTTTTCTGATCCTGCAGAGGGCTTTTGTAAGGCATTGTGATCTCTAAGATTTTCCCCTTTCAAGAACTAATCATTCTATTAATCACAATTCTAAACGGCTGTGGGAGTTTGTTTGTGACTTATGCCTTCACATGTGATACAAGCGACCTGTGTGTATAGGGTCTTCTCTCTGTTCATGTGGGGAAGGCATGGCAGCAGGAGTAGATGGCTGCTCATTCTCTGTAAGGAAATCAGTAAACAGTGGGGACCAAGTACAAGGATGTCCTGAAATATTAAGTCTTGTCCTTTCAAGGCTCCAAAGCCTCCAGCTAGGTTCAGGGTCACGACAATCTCCAAATCCCACCGAGCATGAAGTATTCAGAACCAGAAGCCTGTGTGTGCCATATCACATATTCATCGTGAGTACACCAATCTGTTTTTTTTTTAATGCTACATCATTTTTTTCCATCAGAACGATCTATATTACCAATAAACCAAATTTGCTGCATCTTTGGTGTCCTAGAATTGCTTTAAATTGTTGCTGGGACAGTCTTACAAACCTTCCTGTGCTGTTATGAGACCTTAAGGGGACAGCACTTATTTCAGAAATCAAAGGCAGTTGGGTTCAATCCTATGGTTAGCTGTTAGCTAGACACTGGAAGGATGGATTTGACTAAGAAAGGGAGACATCATACATGGAGGCAGGTAACCTTTCCTTTGCAAAATGACCCATTTTGAGGCCTTACTTAAGGCTCTTCTCTTCTCCTAATCTTGGTTTTTTTATTAGTTTAGGAGAAGAATTAAAACTCCATTTACAGTATCTGTGAACCTGAATGAGATAAGTATGTGTGACCAACTGGATGTCTGCCTGTCTGTCAAAAGGGCCAGAGTTCAGGGGCATCTGATGCATAGCACAGGAATGTCAGCCATCAATCTCTGGTCCACCTAACTCTACAGCATTAGAGTTGTCATGGTTGCTCATCTGATCTTCCTCATATGATCTCCATCCACAGAGATGTCAGAAAAATCCTCCCCTGAGAGTGCAAGTTCTTTACAAATGAAAGATTATACAACAGAAGACACATGGGAGATTTATATGGGCAAGCTGTTGAAAGGATAAAGTGACAGAAGAAGTTTATTGATTAATTAAAGAAAGAATCCGCTTCAGCTGATAGGTTAGAACATAGGTAGGTGGAGTAAACAAAATAGAATGCCGGGAGGAAGAGGTAGTGAGCTCAGAGAAGCCATGCTCCCCTCTCCCCGGCAGATGCCATAGCTCTGCTCCCTGAGGCAGATGTCGATGCAGCCAGCCACCAGGTCAGACATGCTGAATTTTTCCTGGTAAGTGCACCTCATAATACTACACTGATTATTAGAAATGGGTTAAAATGCTGAATCCAATTGGCCAGCAGAGTTTAAAAGAATACAGTTTTTGTGTATTTATTTCAGGCATAACCTTCATGCGGCCGTGGTGCTGGGGACACAGCCTCGCTGCTCAAATAACTACAGAATGGCTTGCAGCCTTGTGGACAACTGAATCCACTGAAAGCCTGACAAAGCTTGGGAAAGAGTACAGCATGTTTTCTTGGTAGCAGCGATTTCTCGGTCTGCTCTGCTTGCTAGAAGAAAGCAAGGGCTCTCATCTAAAAGAGGCTTGCTGACTCAGCTTCAGCTGCAAAACCCTGCAGCCCTTAAGAGGTCCTGCCACAAAACATTTAAATGGTGTTGATAAAAGCCAACTGAATGCTTGTATGTTTTCAGCAGTAGCAGGAAAACAAACTGTGTTGTTTTAAAATGCCGGCTTTCTTGGGCATCCTGCCTGGGCAAACTCTGACTGTTTGAGGAAGGAGGGCCAGCTACAGAAAGAGGGCTTGAGTGTTGTCTGTTGCAGCCTCTTTGATGGCAAGGACCTTGAAACACTGTAGACTTGTGGCACTGAATGCGGCTCTGTTCGGTACCTCAGCCACAAGGTTGGAATGGCAGAAAGCTAAGGAATGGGCTACATCTGGCCAGCAAAGCCACGGCTTTAGTCCTACTGAGATTGCTTGCTAAATGAAAGACTCATGTGGTCAGAAAAACAGAGAGAGAAATAGAGTAAAGTGAGATTCAAAGACAAGGAAAATTTTTAAATGATTTACAGTGTGTTAAAAATATGTGCAGGCTAAAATTTGAAGTTCTTAAAGTTAAAAAAAGGAAGAGAGTTGTTGGGTGTGGTAGTACACACTTGTAAACCCAACACATGGGAGGCAGAGGGAGATTGACCTCTGTACCTTCAAGGTGAGGTAGCACACGCCTTTAATCCCAGTGCCTTGAAGGCAGAGACAAACAGATCTTTGTGAGTTCAATGTGTAGTAGCATACACCTTTAATCCCAATGCCTGAAAGGCAGAGAGAGGCAGATCTCTGAGACTTCAAGGACAGACAGGTATACAGAGTTATTCCAGGTCAAAGATACAGAGAACCTGTCTCAAAAGGCAAAAAATAAAAAGGAAAAATAAACAAAATAGAGGTTAAATTGAAGCGCACAAAGATGCAAAATTCACAGCGAATTTTGATATTGTATGCTATTATGCTCTTTTTGAATCATTTGAATTTTGAGGCAGTAGCAATAGCTGCTAAAAGATGTTTCTTTATAAAAGCTGCTGAAATAATCCAACATAGATATTTTGAAAATGCCTTGACTTTGAAATTTGGATCTAAGGACATGATGCTTTGGAAAGGAGTTTCTATTTTGTTTTCACGGAGGGTGATAGTCTGTGGATGCCTCTATCCTAATATGGTAGGATGGACCACGCCCTACTTAAAGGTTGCTGTGAACACCTTTAAAAAATTGCTTCGCTCAACTGCCAACTGAGATAAATCAATAATGATGCCACCATTCAGCAGGAAGCATTTTGGAGAGAAAAAACTGCACCCGCGTTCCCAAATATGGCTTATAAACGTTCTTTTACATTTAAAGTGGGATGTGATATAGATATGAATATTTGCATTAGTATAGATTTTGCTTTACTGATAGAGATTTTAGGTCAATTGTGTTATATGTATATGCATTTTTGATCTTAATTAAGGTATTGTGATTGTGTAGTTCATTTAAAAATATAATGTATATAGGTTATTAATGGATAATCATTAATAATAGTCAAGTTTGTAGTCATGTTAGTTAGATTTTCTAGCTACATAGATATATATATATTTCAGTTAGATAGGCATTATTCATAACTCTCTAGACTACAAAATAGGCTATTTAATGTTTTAGTACCTTAGGGTTTTTCATGACAGTGAGACACTCTACTCTTGGCAGCACATATCTACTTCAGGAAGAAGATGGACATCAAAGAGGATCCTTATGGAGTTTGATAGCCATTTGGGGAAGAAACTGCTCTTGCCTGGATTGTTGCATAAACTGTACACAGAAAACACTCAGAGAGAGGACTACTGAACTTGCCTAAAGGTGAGATGATCTTTTCGTGTTCCTGATTCAGGAAAGGGTCAGCAAAACATTCTTCAAGACAAGCAGATAGTGACTGCCTTTAAAATTCCCTGCTTCATGGAAATGTCTGCTGGAAACTATGGGCCTGTAGGCTGAGGATGGAAACACCAACGGTACATAGGAACTTTGGGTGACTGTCCAGGCAGCGAGATGTCTCTGTCATTTCTAGAGTTTGAAAATGGCTTACTTTTTGTTTGCTTAGGTAATACTGTATTATTCTGGAGTCTCTGATGGAGTTGAAGAATAGATAGATAGTTATAGTGTTCCATTGTTATGATAAAAGATAAAATAGATATAAATATTGTAACTGTAATTCTTGCTTGATAACTGTTTTGTTATATGTAATTTTGCTATGTTAAAGTTAAAGATTCCGTTCTTGTTTAAACAGAAATAGGAGTAATGATGGAGTATAGGTCATTGGTTAATTAAATAAAGAAACTGTTTGGCCTGAAAGATTAGAACATAGGTGGGTGGAATAAACATAAGAGAATGCTGGGAGGAATAGGAATTGAGCTTAGAGATGCCATGCACCTCTCCCATGGGCAGAAATTGTAGCTCTGCACTCTGAGGGAGATGGCGATACAGCCAGCCACCAGGTCAGACATGCTAAATCTTTCCTTCTAAGCGCACCTCGTGCTGCAACATACATTATTAGACATGGGTTAAGAGGCTGAAAATAATGGGGCAGGCAGTGTTGAAATGAATAGTTTTGTGTTGTTATTTCGGAGCATAACCTTACAAGGCGGCCCCATGGGGATGCAGCCCTGCTGCTCAAATTTCTACAATCAAGGGGGAAATGGAAGAAGGGAAGAAAGAAGAGAGAGAGACAAGGAAGAATGGATGAATTCAATCATTCCTTGGAAAAATGAGTGAACCAATGAATGAGGAGACCTAGTAGGAAAAAATGTGCTGCATTCCCTCAGAGAGTCAGGTCAAATTAAGGATTGACAAGGTTTTCCACTAAGGAGGAGGCTTATTCCATTTTACCTTCTTTGTGCTCCAGGCCCACCCACAAGAGTGATGATGAGGACAGGGAGAAGAAGAGGAGAGGGTGTACCAGAATTCCTTGGTACAATTTCTCACCCAAATTGTAGCCAAATCACCTGACCTGGGACAGCTGATCTACATGCTGGACCCTAACTCCCAGTTTGACAACTCTAACATTTTAACCAAGTTTGTGAAGATGAAGGAACCAAAAATAGCCCAGTTACAGGATGGCAGGTTCCTTCCAGGATGGGAGTCAGACATCAGTACCATACTGGTGTTTGGCGGTTTGATGGGTGTGTGGGGTCTTTGCCAGACTCCACCTAGCATCATGGATTCCCTACTTTACTGATATTATGGAGTTCGGTGCATTCATCATATGTGTGCATGTCACACACTAGTGGGCATCATATGTACATGTTTATCCTGTGTGTGGGTGAGTGTGTTCATGAGTTTTATAGCCCAAGTACTACAGAACATGATCAATGAAAGGGAACACTGTTTTCCAGATATGGCAGGGCAATTATTTAAATGAACTGACAAGGGTTGGATGGCATGGATAAGACCTATGAGAGTTCAAGGCATACCGAATCCAGGCATGACAAAGTAGGTGGCAGACAGAATTCTGGCAAAACTAAGTAGGTAGCTTCATGTCCAACTTACTGGAGAAGAGCAACTGAGCGGGGACACTTTTCACTAAGCAACATGCTCTAGTGGAGATCAAACATCCTTTGACTTACAGCCAGTACGAATTAAACCATTCATCAAATGAAACCTAATTTTCTCTGATTTTGAGTATACATTTGTGTCCCTTTCTGATTAATCTACTCTTTATCCTCTTAAGTCCCAATACCTCACGCTGATAGCGGTCACATCTTTCCATTTGACATGGTTTTCCCTCAAGCTTCATACCGCCCCGAGATCATACAACTTTTTGTCCCCTCTCCACTGCTTCCTTGACAGCCATCTTGTCCTTTACCACACCACGCATCCCCAGTCCTTTACTCTCCAAGGGGAAAAGACCATAAATCCTGCTTTGTTTTGAGGTATGTATTTCTGTGATGCCCCATCCACCAAACACAATCCATCATTGACCAAATAACACAACATGTTAACAAATTTTTATTCTTTGAGAAAGAATAATCCATTGGAAAAGATACCAGGATTCATAGAAGACCTGAGGTATCTCTGAAAAAACACATTCCCAAAGAGAGCATTAAGTCTGCCCCTCAAAATTTGAGAATTTCACTTTAACAGATCTTCACCAAATCATAGACATAGATAAGGAAGTCATTATCAAACTTGATGAAATACACAGAAGGTTTGTTGGGAACTTGGCAAATAATTTTACCTATCTCTTGGGTTCCATCTTTTTTGTTGTACTGCACTCTTTTGCCCTCCAAGGAAACCCTGCCTAATTCCAAAGTCACCTCTACTGGAGGACATTCAGGCGTGATGTGGAGGTTGCCTTCAATGGAATCATCATGATGGTGGTAAAGGTACAGGACCGGATCATTCTCGTTGACAATGTAGAAACAGGTCGTTATGGTCTGCACCTCATCTGGGACCACGCCACTCCACTCTTCCTTAGAGCCTGGCATGATGTGGAGGTTGCCTTCCAGGTAGTCATCCAGGAGGTGGTAAATGTACAAGACCGGATCTTTCTTGTAGGTAATATAAAACCAGGTCTTCATGATTGGCACCTCTTCTAGGACCATCCCGTTCCAATCATTCTTAGAGCCATTTGTACCCATGAATGTATGTTTCACTGCTCTGCCAACTATGGTGTTTGAGAGATGAGTGTCTGTCACCTGAGGAAATGGCACATTATTAGGCAGAAACTTCAGGTTTAAAATCCTTTCATCACTATGAAGCTCCAAGCCATAGACACAATCAATCCCATCATATTTCAACAAATAGAGAGAGGGATATGTTGGCAGTTGATCTAGAATGATGGCTTTCCAATGGGTGACTGGTTCATTGGCTTCCTTCCAGCCATGAGAAATTCTGCGGCCAACAATATTCTCCAGGGCCTCAAAAGGCTTACTAAGTTTTTGCTTCTGGAGCGATGGCCCATTCTTCTTCTGGAGATGTGGCATGCAACTCATACTAAGAGGCATCTTCATCATGGCGGGAGACTTTCTGAGATAGGCCACAGCACTCCTGTTCCACTGTTTCTTGGCTCTGTTTCTGTGCTTGGGCTTCATAGCTGCCAATCTCTGCATAGGAAGAACTCTTCAGTTTAAATCAGACACAAAGTGGTTTCCTCCACCATAAGTGCCTGCAAGGATAAGAAGGTGAGGATGTGAGGTCAAGGCTCTTTTTAGGAATAACTTTGGAGCAGGTGAAAAAGGCAGGGCTGAATAGATTTGGATACCTAAATGGAATATGTTCTTAAGAAATTAATAGGAAAATTATCAAACTCTTGTCTACAGCTCAGTATATGTGTATCAGAGACATATTCCTGCTGCAAAATGCAATTGACCTCTACTGAGAAACCTACTTCCTGACTTACTATATCAATGAGAGAGGAAGCTATGCCTATACCTAAAGTGAGAAAGAAATATCTGAACAGATGGCAAAGAATTCAAAGAACAGCCACTCCTCTCCTTACCACTCAAGCTACTGGTTAGTTGGCTGATCTATAACCACCTGCCCAAGGTCATGGCACTCCAGTCCACTGGCTCTCTCTATTGTGTCTCCTGATCCAGATCCAGGTTGATTACATAAAGATATTCTGTATCTTCATTAGAGAAGTGAGTACTGTGAGTCAAACTGCAAAAAGAAAGAAACATTAATCTGTGCAACAGCACCTATTAGAAATAATTATCTTTTAAAACACATATGGACAAAGAGGATCTTTGCCATTTAAGTGGACTGAGGAATTGGACATTTTTAGCAAAGATAGAGTGGGGAGAAGACCTGACATTAACCGTCCCCCAGCTATCAAATATAGGAGCTGTTAACGACATAAATTTTGGACCCAGAGCAGATTTGAAAGAAACCTTTCTTTGACTACAGAGGTCCTAGTTGCTTCCTAAACATATTTACCAAAAGAAAATATCTTGGCTCTCTAGATTCCAACTTCTGGAAATTCGGTTGAACAGTTGTGGAGCCCAAGAGCTGAACTGACCTCCTCAGCCACCGTGAAGATAGTAAGCCCACCTTCACAGAAGACTAGTGCTTCATGTGGAACAGAGTTGCCACCCCCAACCAAAGCTTTGTGACATCATCAAGGCTCTACTTATGTCATAAAACTCCTCCTAGCCAGGTTTCTTCCTACTAACCCCCAGAAATATCCAGCATACAGGTCCTAAAATGCTGCTCATACAGCCCCATGAAGACCCAAAATAAAAACCCCAATCTTCTTCCCAATTACTTGAGTCATATTTTCCAAGTAACTCAACCCCTTTATGTGTTTTTTTTTTCTGTAAAATAATTTTTGGTCTGAGTCAACAGCTCACATGAATGTTTTTTTTCCCTAACTCCAATGTCCTCATTGGTTATTTTCTATTGATTTTTCCATTAATTCATAATAATAATTATCAAACTTTCCACTTCTCTTCCTCCTCCCACATTCTTCTTGCTCCGCAAATAAACCTCTCCACTCAAACACCAGTCCAAATAGAGGGCAGGGTACTTTGAGCTGTGGGAAGTCCAAGCCCACCCTTCATCCATCCAGATTTAGCAAGGTATGCATCCACAAAAAATATGATCACAAAAAGCCAGTGTATGATATGCAGACAATTGCAAGTGCCATTATCTTTGGCTTCTCCGTCTGCCCCAATTGTCAGCCACATTCAGAGCTTCCAGTTTGATCCCATGTTCTTTCATTCCCAGGTCACTGGATTAGTTGAAATCCCCTTAGTTCAGGCACAGTGTCTCATAGTGTGGACCAAGCCCTTATATTCCTGACATCCTTGCTCTTTTTCTCCATCCATCTGCTCTTCCACTGGAGCTTGGAAGCTCCATCTAGTTTTCTGATTTTGACCCTGACTTGATCTCCATCATTTGCCAAACAAAAGTTCCATGGTCGTTTTCAAGATAGTCAGTCATCAGTCTGACTATGGGACAAGTCAAACATAGTTCCTAGGGACATGTCACAGTGCGTTCAAATTCTCCTCCCTGCTTAAGGACCTAGAGAGGGTCACCCTATGGCCTTCTGAGAACCACTCGAGAGATATCGATCTTGACATCCCCAGAATGGCCCCATAAATTGAGATATCATCAGTGTATGTGCATTAACTTGTGTGTGTTTGTGTGTGTGTATTTAAATCACAATAACAAATGGATTGTAACATTGAAGTTTCTTCTCATCTTGAGAAGAATATTTGCTACAGAAACACTCTCACAGTAATAGTGAGAGTGTAAACTATCTAAGAAATGAGAAATAACTGGAGGAATCCCCCAGGAGTTAGGCTCAGTGTCCCAGGAATTACGCCCAAGGAAAGTCAATGAACTCAGTGATGGAAGATAAAACCCAGCCTAAATAAAACCCTAAATCATTTAGGTGGAACATGAGATACTCTTACAACAGTTACAAGAGGTCTAAAATGCCTGGACTGGAACATAAGGGGAACACAATGACGTGGAGCTGAGAGTGCATGGCAAAACTGATTGGATCTGGCAAAAATTATGTAAGCATACCAAGGAAACCACCAGTGGGACAAAACCCTAAGACATCTGTATGACAACATATCATGTTGAACATAATGAGATTTATAGACAAAGGAAAGATCTCAATTATGTCACTGTCACACAGGTGATGATGAACCAGTTCCATCGTAGAGTGACTCCCTGCTGTATTTAAGATAACCTGTCAATTCTGTCTAGTCAGTTACAAGGAAATTTGCATTAATTGCACAGATTAACTATCAGCATCATTTACTGCACAATCAAAGGCAAGGCAAAGAAATCATAGACATGTTGTTGAATGCTGATGATGTTATTGGGAATTTTGATGGGTTTTTTTCTTAAAGGGAAATCATCGGTGACTCTCATGCATGAAGCAGATCCTTTCTCTGTGATGTTTCCTGAATAGCCACTGAGATACCAGCCCATTGAGTTGTGGTCTCTCTCTCTTTTACAAAGCAACTTCTACCTTCAGCTTGATCTCTTGCTTGAGCTTCCCTTCCGGCTACTAGGCTCCTTTTCTGATCCTGCAGAGGGCTTTTGTAAGGGATTGTGATCTCTAAGTTTTTCCCCTTTCAAGAACTAATCATTCTATTAATCACAATTCTAAACTGCTGTGGGAGTTTGTTTGTGACTTATGCCTTCACATGTGATACAAGCGACCTGTGTGTATAGGGTCTTCTCTCTGTTCATGCGGGGAAGGCATGGCAGCAGGAGTAGATGGCTGCTCATTCTCTGTAAGGAAATCAGTAAACAGTGGGGACCAAGTACAAGGATGTCCTGAAATATTAAGTCTTGTCCTTTCAAGGCCCCAAAGCCTCCAGCTAGGTTCAGGGTCACGACAATCTCCAAAACCCACCGAGCATGAAGTATTCAGAACCATAAGCCTGTGTGTGCCATATAACATAAATTCATCGTGAGTACACCAATCTGTTTTTTTTTAATTCTAAATTATTTTCTTCCATCAGAACGATCTATATTACCAATTAACCAAATTTGCTGCATCTTTGGTGTCCTAGAATTGCTTTAAATTGTTGCTGGGACAGTCTTACAAACCTTCCTGTGCTGTTATGAGACCTTAAGGGGACAGCACTTATTTCAGAAATCAAAGGCAGTTGGGTTCAATCCTATGGTTAGCTGTTAGCTAGACACTGGAAGGATGGATTTGACTAAGAAAGGGAGACAGAATACATGGAGGCAGGTAACCTTTCCTTTGCAAAATGACCCATTTTGAGGCCTTACTTCAGGCTCTTCTCTTCTCCTAATCTTGGTTTTTTTTATTAGTTTAGGAGAAGAATTAAAACTCCATTTACAGTATCTGTGAACCTGAATGAGTTAAGTATGTGTGACCAACTTGATGTCTGCCTGTCTGTCAACAGGGCCAGAGTTCAGGGGCATCTGATGCATAGCACAGGAATGTCAGCCATCAATCTCTGGTACAACTAACTCTACAGCATTAGAGTTGTCATGGTTACTCATCTGATCTTCCTCATATGATCTCCATCCACAGAGATGTCAGAAAAATCCTCCCCTGAGAGTGCAAGTTCTTTACAAATGAAAGATTATACAACAGAAGACACATGGGAGATTTATATGGGCAAGCTGTTGAAAGGATAAAGTGACAGAAGAAGTTTATTGATTAATTAAAGAAAGAATCCGCTTCAGCTGATAGGTTAGAACATAGGTAGGTGGAGTAAACAAAATAGAATGCCGGGAGGAAGAGGTAGTGAGCTCAGAGAAGCCATGCTCCCCTCTCCCCGGCAGATGCCATAGCTCTGCTCTCTAAGGCAGATGTCGATGCAGCCAGCCACCATGTCAGACATGCTGAATTTTTCCTGGTAAGTGCACCTCGTTAAACTACACTGATTATTAGAAATGGGTTAAAATGCTGAATCTAATGGGCCAGCAGTGTTTAAAAGAATACAGTTTTTGTGTATTTATTTCAGGCATAACCTTCATGCGGCCATGGTGCTGGGGACACAGCCTCGCTGCTCAAATAACTACAGAATGGCTTGCAGCCTTGTGGACAACTGAATCCACTGAAAGCCTGAGAAAGCTTGGGAAAGAGTACAGCATGTTTTCTTGGTAGCAGCGATTTCTCGGTCTGCTCTGCTTGGTAGAAGAAAGCAAGGGCTCTCATCTAAAAGAGGCTTGCTGACTCAGCTTCAGCTGCAAAACCCTGCAGCCCTTAAGAGGTCCTGCCACAAAACATTTAAATGGTGTTGATAAAAGCCAACTGAATGCTTGTATGTTTTCAGCAGTAGCAGGAAAAAAAACTGTGTTGTTTTAAAATGCCGGGTTTCTGGGCCATCCTGCCTGGGCAAACTCTGACTGTTTGAGGAAGGACGGCCAGCTACAGAAAGAGGGCTTGAGTGTTGTCTGTTGCAGCCTCTTTGATGGCAAGGACCTTGAAACACTGTAGACTTGTGGCACTGAATCGGCTCTGTTCGGTACCTCAGCCACAAGGTTGGGATGGCAGAAAGCTAAGGAATGGGCTACATCTGGCCAGCAAAGCCACGGTTAGTCCTACTGAGATTGCTTGGTAAATGAAAGACTCATGTGGTCAGAAAAACAGAGAGAGAAATAGAGTAAAGAGAGATTCAAAGACAAAGAAAAATTTTAAATGATTTACAGTGTGTTAAAAATATGTGCAGGCTAAAATTTGAAGTTCTTAAAGTTAAAAAAAGGAAGAGAGTTGTTGGGTGTGGTAGTACACAGCTGTAAACCCAACACATGGGAGGCAGAGGGAGATTGACCTCTGTACCTTCAAGGTGAGGTAGCACACGCCTTTAATACCAGTGCCTTGAAGGCAGAGACAAACAGATCTTTGTGAGTTCAATGTGTAGTAGCATACACCTTTAATCCCAATGCCTGAAAGGCAGAGAGAGGCAGATCTCTGAGACTTCAAGGACAGACAGGTATACAGAGTTATTCCAGGTCAAAGATACAGAGAACCTGTCTCAAAAGGCAAAAAATAAAAAGGAAAAATAAACAAAATAGAGGTTAAATTGAAGCGCACAAAGATGGAAAATTCACAGCGAATTTTGATAATGTATGCTATTATGCTCTTTTTGAATCATTTGAATTTTGAGGCAGTAGCAATAGCTGCTAGAAGATGTTTCTTTATAAAAGCTGCTGAAATAATCCAACATAGATATTTTGAAAATGCCTTGACTTCGAAATTTGGATCTAAGGACATGATGCTTTGGAAAGGAGTTTCTATTTTGTTTTCACAGAGGGTGATAGTCTGTGGATGCCTCTATCCTAATATGGTAGGATGGACCACGCCCTACTTAAAGGTTGCTGTGAACACCTTTAAAAAATTGCTTCGCTCAACTGCCAACTGAGATAAATCAATAATGATGCCACCATTCAGCAGGAAGCATTTTGGAGAGAAAAAAACTGCACCCACATTCCCAAATATGGCTTATAAACGTTCTTTTACATTTAAAGTGGGATGTGATATAGATATGAATATTTGCATTAGTATAGATTTTGCTTTACTGATAGAGATTTTAGGTCAATTTTGTTATATGTATATGCATTTTTGATCTCAATTAAGGTATTGTGATTGTGTAGTTCATTTAAAAATATAATGTCTATAGGTTATTAATGGATAATCATTAATAATAGTCAAGTTTGTAGTCATCTTAGTTAGATTTTCTAGCTACATAGATATATATATTTCAGTTAGATAGGCATTATTCATATCTCTCTAGACTACAAAATAGGCTATTTAATGTTTTAGTACCTTAGGGTTTTTCATGACAGTGAGACACTCTACTCTTGGCAGCACATGTCTACTTCAGGAAGAAGATGGGCATCACAGAGGATCCTTATGGAGTTTGATAGCCATTTGGGGAAGAAACTGCTCTTGCCTGGATTGTTGCATAAACTGTACACAGAAAACACTCAGAGAGAGGACTACTGAACTTGCCTAAAGTGAGATGATCTTTTCGTGTTCCCGATTCAGGAAAGGGTCAGCAAAACATTCTTCAAGAGAAGCAGATAGTGACTGCCTTTGAAATTTCCTGCTTCATGGAAATGTCTGCTGGAAACTATGGGGCTGTAGGCTGAGGATGGAAACACCAATGGTACAGAGGAACTTTGGGTGACTGTCCAGGCAGCGAGATGTCTCTGCCATTTCTCGAGTTTGAAAATGGCTTACTTTTTGTTTGCTTAGGTAACACTGTATTATTCTGGAGTCTCTGATGGAGTTGATAGTTATAGTTTTCCATTGTTATGATAAAAGATAAAATAGATATAAATATTGTAACTGTAATTCTTGCTTGATAACTGTTTTGTTATATGTAATTTTGCTATGTTAAAGTTAAAGATTCCGTTCTTGTTTAAACAGAAATAGGAGTAATGATGGAGTATAGGTCATTGGTTAATTAAATAAAGAAACTGTTTGGCCTGAAAGGTTAGAACATAGGTGGGTGGAATAAACATAAGAGAATGCTGGGAGGAATAGGAATTGAGCTTAGAGATGCCATGCACCTCTCCCATGGGCAGAAATGGTAGCTCTGCACTCTGAGGCAGATGGCGATACAGCCAGCCACCAGGTCAGACATCCTAAATCTTTCCTTCTAAGCGCACCTCGTGCTGCAACATACATTATTAGACATGGGTTAAGAGGCTGAAAATAATGGGGCAGGCAGTGTTGAAATGAATAGTTTTGTGTTGTTATTTCGGAGCATAACCTTACAAGGCGGCCCCATGGGGATGCAGCCTTGCTGCTCAAATTTCTACAATCAAGGGGGAAATGGAAGAAGGGAAGAAAGAAGAGAGAGACACAAGGAAGAATGGATGAATTCAATCATTCCTTGGAAAAATGAGTGAACCAATGAATGAGGAGACCTAGTAGGAAAAAATGTGCTGCATTCCCTCAGAGAGTCAGGTCAAATTAAGGATTGACAAGGTTTTCCACTAAGGAGGAGGCTTATTCCATTTTACCTTCTTTGTGCTCCAGGCCCACCCACAAGAGTGATGATGAGGACAGGGAGAAGAAGAGGAGAGGGTGTACCAGAATTCCCTGGTACAATTTCTCACCCAAATTGTAGCCAAATCACCTGACCTGGGACAGCTGATCTACATGCTGGACCCTAACTCCCAGTTTGACAACTCTAACATTTTAACCAAGTTTGTGAAGATGAAGGAACCAAAAATAGCCCAGTTACAGGATGGCAGGTTCCTTACAGGATGGGAGTCAGACATCAGTACCATACTGGTATTTGGCGGTTTGATGGGTGTGTGGGGTCTTTGCCAGACTCCACCTAGCATCATGGATTCCCTACTTTACTGATATTATGGAGTTCGGTGCATTCATCATATGTGTGCATGTCACACACTAGTGGGCATCATATGTACATGTTTATCCTGTGTGTGGGTGAGTGTGTTCATGAGTTTTATAGCCCAAGTACTACAGAACATGATCAATGAAAGGGAACACTGTTTTCCAGATATGGCAGGGCAATTATTTAAATGAACTGACAAGGGTTGAATGGCATGGATAAGACCTATGATAGTTCAAGGCATACCGAATCCAGGCATGACAAAGTAGGTGGCAGACAGAATTCTGGCAAAACTAAGTAGGTAGCTTGATGTCCAACTTACTGGAGAAGAGCAACTGAGCGGAGACACTTTTCACTAAGCAACATGCTCTAGTGGAGATCAAACATCCTTTGACTTACAGCCAGTACGAATTAAACCATTCATCAAATGAAACCTAATTTTCTCTGATTTTGAGTATACATTTGTGTCCCTTCCTGATTAATCTACTCTTTATCCTCTTAAGTCCCAATACCTCACGCTGATATCGGTCACATCTTTCCATTTGACATGGTTTTCCCTCAAGCTTCATACCGCCCCGAGATCATACAACTTTTTGTCCCCTCTCCACTGCTTCCTTGACAGCCATCTTGTCCTTTACCACACCACGCATCCCCAGTCCTTTACTCTCCAAGGGGAATAGACCATAAATCCTGCTTTGTTTGGAGGCATGTATTTCTGTGATGCCCCATCCACCAAACACAATCCATCATTGACCAAATAACACAACATGTTAACAAATTTTTATTCTTTGAGAAAGAATAATCCATTGGAAAAGATACCAGGATTCATAGAAGACCTGAGGTATTTCTGAAAAAACACATTCCCACAGAGAGAATTAAGTCTGCCCCTCAAAATTTGAGAATTTCACTTTAACAGATCTTCACCAAATCATAGACATAGATATGGAAGTCATTATCAAACTTGATGAAATACACAGGTTTGTTGGGAACTTGGCAAATAATTTTACCTATCTCTTGGGTTCCATCTTTTTTGTTGTACTGCACTCTTTTGCCCTCCAAGGAATCCCTGCCTAATTCCAAAGTCACCTCTCCTGGAGGACATTCAGGCGTGATGTGGAGGTTGCCTTCAATGGAATCATCATGATGGTGGTAAAGGTACAGGACCGGATCATTCTCGTTGACAATGTAGAAACAGGTCGTTATGGTCTGCACCTCATCTGGGACCATGCCACTCCACTCTTCCTTAGAGCCTGGCATGATGTGGAGGTTGCCTTCCAGGTAGTCATCCAGGAGGTGGTAAATATACAAGACCGGATCTTTCTTGTAGGTAATATAAAACCAGGTCTTCATGATTGGCACCTCTTCTAGGACCATCCCGTTCCAGTCATTCTTAGAGCCATTTGTGCCCATGAATGTATGTTTCACTGCTCTGCCAACTATGGTGTTTGAGAGATGAGTGTCTGTCACCTGAGGAAATGGCACATTATTAGGCAGGATCTTCAGGTTTAAAATCCTTTCATCACTATGAAGCTCCAAGCCATAGACACAATCAATCCCATCATATTTCAACAAATAGAGAGAGGGATATGTTGGCAGTTGATCTAGAATGATGGCTTTCCAATGGGTGACTGGTTCATTGGCTTCCTTCCAGCCATGAGAAATTCTGCGGCCAACAATATTCTCCAGGGCCTCAAAAGGCTTACTAAGTTTTTGCTTCTGGAGCGATGGCCCATTCTTCTTCTGGAGATGTGGCATGCAACTCATACTAAGAGGCATCTTCATCATGGCGGGAGACTTTCTGAGATAGGCCACAGCACTCTTGTTCCACTGTCTCTTGGCTCTGTTTCTGTGCTTGGGCTTCATAGCTGCCAATCTCTGCATAGGAAGAACTCTTCAGTTTAAATCAGACACAAAGTGGTTTCCTCCACCATAAGTGCCTGCAAGGATAAGAAGGTGAGGATGTGAGGTCAAGGCTCTTTTTAGGAATAACTTTGGAGCAGGTGAAAAAGGCAGGGCTGAATAGATTTGGATACCTAAATGGAATATGTTCTTAAGAAATTAATAGGAAAATTATCAAACTCTTGTCTACAGCTCAGTATATGTGTATCAGAGACATATTCCTGCTGCAAAATGCAATTGACCTCTACTGAGAAACCTACTTCCTGACTTACTATATCAATGAGAGAGGAAGCTATGCCTATACCTAAAGTGAGAAAGAAATATCTGAACAGATGGCAAAGAATTCAAAGAACAGCCACTCCTCTCCTTACCAATCAAGCTACTGGTTAGTTGGCTGATCTATAACCACCTGCCCAAGGTCATGGCACTCCAGTCCACTGGCTCTCTCTATTGTGTCTCCTGATCCAGATCCAGGTTGATTACATAAAGATATTCTGTATCTTCATTAGAGAAGTGAGTACTGTTAGTCAAACTGCCAAAAGAAAGAAACATTAATCTGTGCAACAGCACCTATTAGAAATAATTATCTTTTAAAACACATATGGACAAAGAGGATCTTTGCCATTTAAGTGGACTGAGGAATTGGACATTTTTAGCAAAGATAGAGTGGGGAGAATACCCGACATTAACCGTCCCCCAGCTATCAAATATAGGAGCTGTTAACGACATAAATTTTGGACACAGAGCAGATTTGAAAGAAACCTTTCTTTGACTACAGAGGTCCTAGTTGCTTCCTAAACATATTTACCAAAAGAAAATATCTTGGCTCTCTAGATTCCAACTTCTGGAAATTCGGTTGAACAGTTGTGGAGCCCAAGATCTGAACTGACCTCCTCAGCCACCGTGAAGATAGTAAGCCCACCTTCACAGAAGACTAGTGCTTCATGTGTAACTGAGTTGCCACCCCCAACCAAAGCTTTGTGACATCATCAAGGCTCTACTTATGTCATAAAACTCCTCCTAGCCAGGTTTCTTCCCTACTAACCCCCAGAAATATCCAGCATACAGGTCCTAAAATGCTGCTCATACAGCCCCATGAAGACCCAAAATAAAAACCCCAATCTTCTTCCCAATTACTTGAGTCATATTTTCCAAGTAACTCAACCTTTTTATGTGTTTTTTTTTTCTGTAAAATAATTTTTGGTCTGAGTCAACAACTCACATGAATGTTTTTTTTCCTAGCTCCAATGTCCTCATTGGTTATTTTCTATTGATTTTTCCATTACTTCATAATAATAATTATCAAACTTTCCACTTCTCTTCCTCCTCCCACATTCTTCTTGCTCCTCAAATAAACCTCTCCACTCAAACACCAGTCCAAATAGAGGGCAGGGTACTTTGAGCTGTGGGAAGTCCAAGCCCACCCTTCATCCATCCAGATTTAGCAAGGTATGCATCCACAAAAATTATGATCACAAAAAGCCAGTGTATGATATGCAGACAATTGCAAGTGCCATTATCTTTGGCTTCTCCGTCTGCCCCAATTGTCAGCCACATTCAGAGCTTCCAGTTTGATCCCATGTTCTTTCATTCCCAGGTCACTGGATTAGTTGAAATCCCCTTAGTTCAGGCACAGTGTCTAATAGTGTGGACCAAGCCCTTATATTCCTGACATCCTTGCTCTTTTTCTCCATCCATCTGCTCTTCCACTGGAGCTTGGAAGCTCCATCTAGGTTTCTGATTTTGACCCTGACTTGATCTCCATCATTTGCCAAACAAAAGTTCCATGGTGGTTTTCAAGATAGTCAGTCATCAGTCTGACTATGGGACAAGGCACACATAGTTCCTAGGGACATGTCACAGTGCGGTCAACTTCTCCTCCATGCTTAAGGACCTAGAGAGTGTCACCCTATGGCCTTCTAAGAACCACTCGAGAGATATCGATCTTGACATCCAGAGAATGGCCCCATAAATTGAGATATCATCAGTGTATGTGCAATAACTTGTGTGTGTTTGTGTGTGTGTATTTAAATCACAATAACAAATGGATTGCAATTTTGAAGTTTCTTCTCATCTTGAGAAGAATATTTGCTACAGAAACACTCTCACAGTAATAGTGAGAGTGTAAACTATCTAAGAAAAGAGAAATAACTGGAGGAATCCCCCAGGAGTTAGGCTCAGTGTCCCAGGAATTACGCCCAAGGAAAGTCAATGAACTCAGTGATGGAAGATAAAACACAGCCTAAATAAAACCCTAAATCATTTAGGTGGAACATGAGATACTCTTACAACAGTTACAAGAGGTCTAAAATGCCTGGACTGGAACATAAGGGGAACACAATGACGTGGAGCTGAGAGTGCATGGCAAAACTGATTGGATCTGGCAAAAATTATGTAAGCATACCAAGGAAACGACCAGTGGGACAAAACCCTAAGAAATCTGTATGACAACATATCATGTTGAACATAATGAGATTTATAGACAAAGGAAAGATCTCAATTATGTCACTGTCACACAGGTGATGATGAACCAGTTCCATCGTAGAGTGACTCCCTGCTGTCTTTAAGATAACCTGTCAATTCTGTCTAGTCAGTTACAAGGAAATTTGCATTAATTGCACAGATTAACTACAGCATCATTTACTGCACAATCAAAGGCAAGGCAAAGAAATCATAGACATGTTGTTGAATGCTGATGATGTTATTGGGAGTTTTGATGGTTTTTTTTTCTTAAAGGGAAATCATCGGTGACTCTCATGCATGAAGCAGATCCTTTCTCTGTGATGTTTCCTGAATAGCCACTGAGATACCAGCCCATTGAGTTGTGGTCTCTCTCTCTTTTACAAAGCAACTTCTACCTTCAGCTTGATCTCTTGCTTGAGCTTCCCTTCCGGCTACTAGGCTCCTTTTCTGATCCTGCAGAGGGCTTTTGTAAGGGATTGTGATCTCTAAGTTTTTCCCCTTTCAAGAACTAATCATTCTATTAATCACAATTCTAAACTGCTGTGGGAGTTTGTTTGTGACTTATGCCTTCACATGTGATACAAGCGACCTGTGTGTATAGGGTCTTCTCTCTGTTCATGGGGGGAAGGCATGGCAGCAGGAGTAGATGGCTGCTCATTCTCTGTAAGGAAATCAGTAAACAGTGGGGAAAAAGTACAAGTATGTCCTGAAATATTAAGTCTTGTCCTTTCAAGGCCCCAAAGCCTCCAGCTAGGTTCAGGGTCACGACAATCTCCAAAACACACCGAGCATGAAGTATTCAGAACCAGAAGCCTGTGTGTGCCATATCACATAAATTCATCGTGAGTACACCAATCTGTTTTTTTTTTTAATTCTAAATTATTTTGTCCCATCAGAACGATCTATATTACCAATTAACCAAATTTGCTGCATCTTTGGTGTCCTAGAATTGCTTTAAATTGTTGCTGGGACAGTCTTACAAACCTTCCTGTGCTGTTATGAGACCTTAAGGGGACAGCACTTATTTCAGAAATCAAAGGCAGTTGGGTTCAATCCTATGGTTAGCTGTTAGCTAGACACTGGAAGGATGGATTTGACTAAGAAAGGGAGACAGCATACATGGAGGCAGGTAACCTTTCCTTTGCAAAATGACCCATTTTGAGGCCTTACTTCAGGCTCTTCTCTTCTCTTAATCTTGGTTTTTTTATTAGTTTAAGAAGAATTAAAACTCCATTTACAGTATCTGTGAACCTGAATGAGTTAAGTATGTGTGACCAACTTGATGTCTGCCTGTCTGTCAACAGGGCCAGAGTTCAGGGGCATCTGATGCATAGCACAGGAATGTCAGCCATCAATCTCTGGTCCACCTAACTCTACAGCATTAGAGTTGTCATGGTTGCTCATCTGATCTTCCTCATATGATCTCCATCCACAGAGATGTCAGAAAAATCCTCCCCTGAGAGTGCAAGTTCTTTACAAATGAAAGATTATACAACAGAAGACACATGGGAGATTTATATGGGCAAGCTGTTGAAAGGATAAAGTGACAGAAGAAGTTTATTGATTAATTAAAGAAAGAATCCGCTTCAGCTGATAGGTTAGAACATAGGTAGTTGGAGTAAACAAAATAGAATGCCGGGAGGAAGAGGTAGTTAGCTCAGAGAAGCCATGCTCCCCTCTCCCCGGCAGATGCCATAGCTCTGCTCTCTGAGGCAGATGTCGATGCAGCCAGCCACCATGTCAGACATGCTGAATTTTTCCTGGTTAATGCACCTCATAATACTACACTGATTATTAGAAATGGGTTAAAATGCTGAATCTAATGGGCCAGCAGTGTTTAAAAGAATACAGTTTTTGTGTATTTATTTCAGGCATAACCTTCATGCGGCCATGGTGCTGGGGACACAGCCTCGCTGCTCAAATAACTACAGAATGTCTTGCAGCCTTGTGGACAACTGAATCCACTGAAAGCCTGAGAAAGCTTGGGAAAGAGTAAAGCATGTTTTCTTGGTAGCAGCGATTTCTCGGTCTGCTCTGCTTGGTAGAAGAAAGCAAGGGCTCTCATCTAAAAGAGGCTTGCTGACTCAGCTTCAGCTGCAAAACCCTGCAGCCCTTAAGAGGTCCTGCAACAAAACAGTTAAATGGTGTTGATAAAAGCCAACTGAATGCTTGTATGTTTTCAGCAGTAGCAGGAAAACAAACTATGTTGTTTTAAAATGCCGGCTTTCTGGGCCATCCTGCCTGGGCAAACACTGACTGTTTGAGGAAGGAGGGCCAGCTACAGAAAGAGGGCTTGAGTGTTGTCTGTTGCAGCCTCTTTGATGGCAAGGACCTTGAAACACTGTAGACTTGTGGCACTGAATGCGGCTCTGTTCGGTACCTCAGCCACAAGGTTGGAATGGCAGAAAGCTAAGGAATGGGCTACATCTGGCCAGCAAAGCCACGACTTTAGTCCTACTGAGATTGCTTGGTAAATGAAAGACTCATGTGGTCAGAAAAACAGAGAGAGAAATAGAGTAAAGAGAGATTCAAAGACAAAGAAATTTTTAAATGATTTACAGTGTGTTAAAAATATGTGCAGGCTAAAATTTGAAGTTCTTAAAGTTAAAAAAAGGAAGAGGGTTTTTGGGTGTGGTAGTACACACCTGTAAACCCAACACATGGGAGGCAGAGGGAGATTGACCTCTGTACCTTCAGGGTGAGGTAGCACACGCCTTTAATCCCAGTGCATTGGAGGCAGAGACAAAGAGATCTTTGTGAGTTCAATGTGTAGTAGCATACACCTTTAATCCCAATGCCTGAAAGGCAGAGAGAGGCAGATCTCTGAGACTTCAAGGACAGACAGGTATACAGAGTTATTCCAGGTCAAAGATACAGAGAACCTGTCTCAAAAGGCAAAAAATACAAAGGAAAAATAAACAAAATAGAGGTTAAATTGAAGCACACAAAGATGGAAAAATCACTGCGAATTTTGATATTGTATGCTATTATGCTCTTTTGAATCATTTGAATTTTGAGGCAGTAGCAATAGCTGCTAAAAGATGTTTCTTTATAAAAGCTGCTGAAATAATCCAACATAGATATTTTGAAAATGCCTTGACTTTGAAATTTGGATCTAAGGACATGATGCTTTGGAAAGGATTTTCTATTTTGTTTTCAGAGGGTGATAGTCTGTGGATGCCTCTATCCTAATATGGTAGGATGGACCACGCCCTACTTAAAGGTTGCTGTGAACACCTTTAAAAAATTGCTTCGCTCAACTGCCAACTGATATAAATCAATAATGATGCCACCATTCAGCAGGAAGCATTTTGGAGAGAAAAAACTGCAACCACGTTCCCAAATATGGTTTATAAACGTTCTTTTACATTTAAAGTGGGATGTGATATAGATATGAATATTTGCATTAGTATAGATTTTGCTTTTCTTATAGAGATTTTAGGTCAATTATGTTATATGTACATGCATTTTTGATCTTAATTAAGGTATTTTGATTGTGTAGTTCATTTAAAAATATAATGTTTATAGGTTATTAATGGATAATCATTAATAATAGTCACGTTTGTAGTCATGTTAGTTAGAGTTTCTAGCTACATAGATATATATATTTCTGTTAGATAGGCATTATTCATATCTCTCTAGACTACAATATAGGGTATTTAATATTTTAGTACCTTAGGGTTTTTCATGACAGTGAGACACTCTACTCTTGGCAGCACATATCTATTTCAGGAAGAAGATGGGCATCACAGAGGATCCTTTTGGAGTTTGATAGCCATTTGGGGAAGAAACTGCTCTTGCCTGGATTGTTGCATAAACTGTACACAGAAAACACTCAGAGAGAGGACTACTGAACTTGCCTAAAGTGAGATGATCTTTTCGTGTTCCCGATTCAGGAAAGGGTCAGCAAAACATTCTTCAAGACAAGGATTTAGTGACTGCCTTTGAAATTTCCTGCTTCATGGAAATGTCTGCTGGAAACTATGGGCCTGTAGGCTAAGGATGGAAACACCAACGGTACAGAGGAACTTTGGGTGACTGTCCAGGCAGCGAGATGTCTCTGTCATTTCTAGAGTTTGAAAATGGCTTACTTTTTGTTTGCTTAGGTAATACTGTATTATTCTGGAGTCTCCGATGGAGTTGAAGAATAGATAGATAGTTATAGTTTTCCATTGTTATGATAAAATATAAAATAGATATAAATACTGTAACTGTAATTCTTGCTTGATAACTGTTTTGTTATATGTAATTTTGCTATGTTAAAGTTAAAGATTCCGTTCTTGTTTAAACAGAAATAGGAGTAATGATGGAGTATAGGTCATTGGTTAATTAAATAAAGAAACTGTTTGGCCTGAAAGGTTAGAACATAGGTGGGTGGAATAAACATAAGAGAATGCTGGGAGGAATAGGAATTGAGCTTAGAGATGCCATGCACCTCTCCCATGGGCAGAAATGGTAGCTCTGCACTCTGAGGCAGATGGCGATACAGCCAGCCACCAGGTCAGACATGCTAAATCTTTCCGTCTAAGTGCACCTCGTGCTGCATCATACATTATTAGACATGGGTTAAGAGGCTGAAAATAATGGGGCAGGCAGTGTTGAAATGAATAGTTTTGTGTTGTTATTTCGGAGCATAACCTTACAAGGCGGCCCCATGGGGATGCAGCCCTGCTGCTCAAATTTCTACAATCAAGGGGGAAATTGAAGAAGGGAAGAAAGAAGAGAGAGAGACAAGGAAGAATGGATGAATTCAATCATTCGTTTGAAAAATGAGTGAACCAATGAATGAGGAGACGTAGTAGGAAAAAATGTGCTGCATTCCCTCAGAGAGTCAGGTCAAATTAAGGATTGACAAGGTTTTCCACTAAGGAGGAGGCTTATTCCATTTTACCTTCTTTGTGCTCCAGGCCCACCTACAAGAGTGATGATGAGGACAGGGAGAAGAAGAGGAGAGGGTGTACCAGAATTCCCTGGTACAATTTCTCACCCAAATTGTAGCCAAATCACCTGACCTGGGACAGCTGATCTACATGCTGGACCCTAACTCCCAGTTTGACAACTCTAACATTTTAACCAAGTTTGTGAAGATGAAGGAACCAAAAATAGCCCAGTTACAGGATGGCAGAATCCTTACAGGATGGGAGTCAGACATCAGTACCATACTGGTGTTTGGCGGTTTGATGGGTGTGTGGGGTCTTTGCCAGACTCCACCTAGCATCATGGATTCCCTACTTTACTGATATTATGGAGTTCGGTGCATTCATCATATGTGTGCATGTCACACACTAGTGGGCATCATATGTACATGTTTATCCTGTGTGTGGGTGAGTGTGTTCATGTGTTTTATAGCCCAAGTACTACAGAACATGATCAATGAAAGGGAACACTGTTTTCCAGATATGGCAGGGCAATTATTTAAATGAACTGACAAGGGTTGGATGGCATGGATAAGACCTATGAGAGTTCAAGGCATACCGAATCCAGGCATGACAAAGTAGGTGGCAGACAGAATTCTGGCAAAACTAAGTAGGTAGCTTGATGTCCAACTTACTGGAGAAGAGCAACTGAGCGGAGACACTTTTCACTAAGCAACATGCTCTAGTGGAGATCAAACATCCTTTGACTTACAGCCAGTACGAATTAAACCATTCATCAAATGAAACCTAATTTTCTCTGATTTTGAGTATACATTTGTGTCCCTTCCTGATTAATCTACTCTTTATCCTCTTAAGTCCCAATACCTCACGCTGATATCGGTCACATCTTTCTATTTGACATGGTTTTCCCTCAAGCTTCATACCGCCCCGAGATCATACAACTTTTTGTCCCCTCTCCACTGCTTCCTTGACAGCCATCTTGTCCTTTACCACACCACGCATCCCCAGTCCTTTACTCTCCAAGGGGAAAAGACCATAAATCCTGCTTTGTTTGGAGGCATGTATTTCTGTGATGCCCCATCCACCAAACACAATCCATCATTGACCAAATAACACAACATGTTAATAAATTTTTATTCTTTGAGAAAGAATAATCCATTGGAAAAGATACCAGCATTCATAGAAGACCTGAGGTATCTCTGAAAAAACACATTCCCAAAGAGAGCATTAAGTCTGCCCCTCAAAATTTGAGAATTTCACTTTAACAGATCTTCACCAAATCATAGACATAGATATGGAAGTCATTATCAAACTTGATGAAATACACAGGTTTGTTGGGAACTTGGCAAATAATTTTACCTATCTCTTGGGTTCCATCTTTTTTGTTGTACTGCACTCTTTTGCCCTCCAAGGAATCCCTGCCTAATTCCAAAGTCACCTCTCCTGGAGGACATTCAGGCGTGATGTGGAGGTTGCCTTCAATGGAATCATCATGATGGTGGTAAAGGTCCAGGACCGGATCATTCTCGTTGACAATGTAGAAACAGGTCGTTATGGTCTGCACCTCACCTGGGACCACGCCACTCCACTCTTCCTTAGAGCCTGGCATGATGTGGAGGTTGCCTTCCAGGTAGTCATCCAGGAGGTGGTAAATGTACAAGACCAGGTCTTTCTTGTAGGTAATATAAAACCATGTCTTCATGATTGGCACCTCTTCTAGGACCATCCCGTTCCAGTCATTCTTAGAGCCATTTGTGTCCATGAATGTATGTTTCACTGCTCTTCCAACTATGGTGTTTGAGAGATGAGTGTCTGTCACCTGAGGAAATGGCACATTATTAGGCAGGATCTTCAGGTTTAAAATCCTTTCATCATTATGAAGCTCCAAGCCATAGACACAATCAATCCCATCATATTTCAACAAATAGAGAGAGGGATATGTTGGCAGTTGATCTAGAATGATGGCTTTCCAATGGGTGACTGGTTCATTGGCTTCCTTCCAGCCATGAGAAATTCTGCGGCCAACAATATTCTCCAGGGCCTCAAAAGGCTTACTAAGTTTTTGCTTCTGGAGCGATGGCCCATTCTTCTTCTGGAGAGGTGGCATGCAACTCATACTAAGAGGCATCTTCATCATGGCGGGAGACTTTCTGAGATAGGCCACAGCACTCCTGTTCCACTGTCTCTTGGCTCTGTTTCTGTGCTTGGGCTTCATAGCAGCCAATCTCTGCATAGGAAGAACTCTTCAGTTTAAATCAGACACAAAGTGGTTTCCTCCACCATAAGTGCCTGCAAGGATAAGAAGGTGAGGATGTGAGGTCAAGGCTCTTTTTAGGAATAAGTTTGGAGCAGGTGAAAAAGGCAGGGCTGAATAGATTTGGATACCTAAATGGAATATGTTCTTAAGAAATTAATAGGAAAATTATCAAACTCTTGTCTACAGCTCAGTATATGTGTATCAGAGACATATTCCTGCTGCAAAATGCAATTGACCTCTACTGAGAAACCTACTTCCTGACTTACTATATCAATGAGAGAGGAAGCTATGCCTATACCTAAAGTGAGAAAGAAATATCTGAACAAATGGCAAAGAATTCAAAGAACAGCCACTCCTCTCATTACCACTCAAGCTACTGGTTAGTTGGCTGATCTATAACCACCTGCCCAAGGTCATGGCACTCCAGTCCACTGGCTCTCTCTATTGTGTCTCCTGATCCAGATCCAGGTTGATAACATAAAGATATTCTGTATCTTCATTAGAGAAGTGAGTACTGTGAGTCAAACTGCCAAAAGAAAGAAACATTAATCTGTGCAACAGCACCTATTAGAAATAATTATCTTTTAAAACACATATGGACAAAGAGGATCTTTGCCATTTAAGTGGACTGAGGAATTGGACATTTTTAGCAAAGATAGAGTGGGTAGAAGACATGACATTAACCAACCCCCAGCTATCAAATATAAGAGCTGTTAACGACATAAATTTTGGACACAGAGCAGATTTGAAAGAAACCTTTCTTTGACTACAGAGGTCCTAGTTGCTTCCTAAACATATTTACCAAAAGAAAATATCTTGGCTCTCTAGATTTCAACTTCTGGAAATTCGGTTGAACAGTTGAGGAGCCCAAGAGCTGAACTGACCTCCTCAGCCACCGTGAAGATAGTAAGCCCACCTTCACAGAAGACCAGTGCTTCATGTGGAACAGAGTTGCCACCCCCAACAAAAGCTTTGTGACATCATCAAGGCTCTACTTATGTCATAAAACTCCTCCTAGCCAGGTTTCTTCCCTACTAACCCCCAGAAATATCCAGCATACAGGTCCTAAAATGCTGCTCATACAGCCCCATGAAGACCCAAAATAAAAACCCCAATCTTCTTCCCAATTACATGAGTCATATTTTCCAAGTAACTCAACCACTTTATGTGTTTTTTTTTTTCTGTAAAATAATTTTTGGTCTGAGTCAACAACTCACATGAATGTTTTTTTTCCCTAGCTCCAATGTCCTCATTGGTTATTTTCTATTGATTTTTCCATTACTTCATAATAATAATTATCAAACTTTCCACTTCTCTTCCTCCTCCCACATTCTTCTTGCTCCGCAAATAAACCTCTCCACTCAAACACCAGTCCAAATAGAGGGCAGGGTATTTTGAGCTGTGGGAAGTCCAAGCCCACCCTTCATCCATCCAGATTTAGCAAGGTATGCATCCACAAAAAATATGATCACAAAAAGCCAGTGTATGATATGCAGACAATTGCAAGTGCCATTATCTTTGGCTTCTCCGTCTGCCCCAATTGTCAGCCACATTCAGAGCTTCCAGTTTGATCCCATGTTCTTTCATTCCCAGGTCACTGGATTAGTTGAAATCCCCTTAGTTCAGGCACAGTGTCTCATAGTGTGGACCAAGCCCTTATATTCCTGACATCCTTGCTCTTTTTCTCCATCCATCTGCTTTTCCACTGGAGCTTGGAAGCTCCATCTAGGTTTCTGATTTTGACCCTGACTTGATCTCCATCATTTGCCAAACAAAAGTTCCATGGTGGTTTTCAAGATAGTCAGTCATCAGTCTGACTATGGGACAAGGCACACATAGTTCCTAGGGACATGTCACAGTGCGTTCAACTTCTCCCCCCTGCTTAAGTACCTAGAGAGGTTCACCATATGGCCTTCTGAGAACCACTCGAGAGATATCGATCTTGACATCCCCAGAATGGCCCCATAAATTGAGATATCATCAGTGTAAGTGCATTAACTTGTGTGTGTTTGTGTGTGTGTATTTAAATCACAATAACAAATGGATTGTAATATTGAAGTTTCTTCTCATCTTGAGAAGAATATTTGCTACAGAAACACTCTCACAGTAATAGTGAGAGTGTAAACTATCTAAGAAAGGAGAAATAACTGGAGGAATCCCCCAGGAGTTAGGCTCAGTGTCCCAGGAATTACGCCCAAGGAAAGTCAATGAACTCAGTGATGGAATATAAAACACAGCCTAAATAAAACCCTAAATCATTTAGGTGGAACATGAGATACTCTTACAACAGTTACAAGAGGTCTAAAATGCCTTGACTGGAAAATAAGGGGAACACAATGACGTGGAGCTGAGAGTGCATGGCAAAACTGATTGGATCTGGCAAAAATTATGTAAGCATACCAAGGAAACCACCAGTGGGACAAAACCCTAAGAAATCTGTATGACAACATATCATGTTGAACATAATGAGATTTATAGACAAAGGAAAGATCTTAATTATGTCACTGTCACACAGGTGATGATGAACCAGTTCCATTGTAGAGTGACTCCCTGCTGTTTTTAAGATAACCTGTCAATTCTGTCTAGTCGGTAACAAGGAAATTTGCATTAATTGCACAGATTAACTATCAGCATCATTTACTGCACAATCAAAGGCAAGGCAAAGAAATCATAGACATGTTGTTGAATGCTGATGATGTTATTGGGAGTTTTGATGGGTTTTTTTCTTAAAGGGAAATCATCGGTGACTCTCATGCATGAAGCAGATCCTTTCACTGTGATGTTTCCTGAATAGCCACTGAGATACCAGCCCATTGAGTTGTGGTCTCTCTCTCTTTTAAAAAGCAACTTCTACCTTCAGCTTGATCTCTTGCTTGAGCTTCCCTTCCGGCTACTAGGCTCCTTTTCTGATCCTGCAGAGGGCTTTTGTATATGATTGTGATCTCTAAGTTTTTCCCCTTTCAAGAACTAATCATTCTATTAATCACAATTCTAAACTGCTGTGGGAGTTTTTTTGTGACTTATGCCTTCACATGTGATACAAGCGACCTGTGTGTATAGGGTCTTCTCTCTGTTCATGTGGGGAAGGCATGGCAGCAGGAGTAGATGGCTGCTCATTCTCTGTAAGGAAATCAGTAAACAGTGGGGACCAAGTACAAGGATGTCCTGAAATATTAAGTCTTTTCCTTTCAAGGCCCCAAAGTCTCCAGCTAGGTTCAGGGTCACGACAATCTCCAAAACCCACCGAGCATGAAGTATTCAGAACCAGAAGCCTGTGTGTGCCATATCACATAAATTCATCGTGAGTATACCAATCTGTATTTTTTTTTAATTCTAAATTATTTGTCCCATCAGAACGATCTATATTACCAATTAACCAAATTTGCTGCATCTTTGGTGTCCTAGAATTGCTTTAAAATGTTGCTGGGACAGTCTTACAAACCTTCCTGTGCTGTTATGAGACCTTAAGGGGACAACACTTATTTCAGAAATCAAAGGCAGTTGGGTTCAATCCTATGGTTAGCTGTTAGCTAGACACTGGAAGGATGGATTTGACTAAGAAAGGGAGACAGCATACATGGAGGCAGGTAACCTTTCCTTTGCAAAATGACCCATTTTGAGGCCTTACTTCAGGCTCTTCTCTTCTCTTAATCTTGGATTTTTATTAGTTTAGGAGAAGAATTAAAACTCCATTTACAGTATCTGTGAACCTGAATGAGTTACGTATGTGTGACCAACTTGATGTCTGCCTGTCTGTCAACAGGGCCAGAGTTCAGGGGCATCTGATGCATAGCACAGGAATGTCAGCCATCAATCTCCGGTCCACCTAACTCTACAGCATTAGAGTTGTCATGGTTGCTCCTCTGATCTTCCTCATATGATCTCCATCCACAGAGATGTTAGAAAAATCCTCCCCTGAGAGTGCAAGTTCTTTACAAATGAAAGATTATACAACAGAAGACACATGGGAGATTTATATGGGCAAGCTGTTGAAAGGATAAAGTGACAGAAGAAGTTTATTGATTAATTAAAGAAAGAATCCGCTTCAGCTGATAGGTTAGAACATAGGTTGGTGGAGTAAACAAAATAGAATGCCGGGAGGAAGAGGTAGTGAGCTCAGAGAAGCCATGCTCCCCTCTCCCCGGCAGATGCCATAGCTCTGCTCTCTGAGGCAGATGTCGATGCAGCCAGCCACCATGTCAGACATGCTGAATTTTTCCTGGTAAGTGCACCTCGTTATACTACACTGATTATTAGAAATGGGTTAAAATGCTGAATCTAATGGGCCAGCAGTGTTTAAAAGAATACAGTTTTTGTGTATTTATTTCAGGCATAACCTTCATGTGGCCGTGGTGCTGGGGACACAGCGTCACTGCTCAAATAACTACAGAATGGCTTGCAGCCTTGTGGACAACTGAATCCACTGAAAGCCTGAGAAAGCTTGGGAAAGAGTAAAGCATGTTTTCTTGGTAGCAGCGATTTCTCGGTCTGCTCTGCTTGCTAGAAGAAAGCAAGGGCTCTCATCTAAAAGAGGCTTGCTGACTCAGCTTCAGCTGCAAAACCCTGCAGCCCTTAAGAGGTCCTGCCACAAAACATTTAAATGGTGTTGATAAAAGCCAACTGAATGCTTGTATGTTTTCAGCAGTAGCAGGGAAAAAAACTGTGTTGTTTTAAAATGCCAGATTTCTGGGCCATCCTGCCTGGGCAAACTCTGACTGTTTGATGAAGGAGGGCTAGCTACAGAAAGAGGGCTTGAGTGTTGTCTGTTGCAGCCTCTTTGATGGCAAGGAACCTGAAACACTGTAGACTTGTGGCAATGAATGCGGCTCTGTTCGGTACCTCAGCCACAAGGTTGGAATGGCAGAAAGCTAAGGAATGGGCTACATCTGGCTAGCAAAGCCACGGCTTTAGTCCTACTGAGATTGCTTGGTAAATGAAAGACTCATGTGGTCAGAAAAACAGAGAGAGAAATAGCGTAAAGAGAGATTCGAAGACAAAGAAAATTTTTAAATTATTTACAGTGTGTTAAAAATATGTGCAGGCTAAAATTTGAAGTTCTTAAAGTTAAAAAAAAGGAAGAGGGTTGTTGGGTGTGGTAGTACACACCTGTAAACCCAACACATGGGAGGCAGAGGGAGATTGACCTCTGTACCTTCAGGGTGAGGTAGCACATGCCTTTAATCCCAATGCCTTGAAGGCAGAGACAAACAGATCTTTGTGAGTTCAATGTGTAGTAGCATACACCTTTATTCCCAATGCCTGAAAGGCAGAGAGAGGCAGATCTCTGAGACTTCAAGGACAGACAGGTATACAGAGTTATTCCAGGTCAAAGATACAGAGAACCTGTCTCAAAAGGCAAAAAATAAAAAGGAAAAATAAACAAAATAGAGGTTAAATTGAAGCGCACAAAGATGGAAAATTCACAGCGAATTTTGATATTGTATGCTATTATGCTCTTTTTGAATCATTTGAATTTTGAGACAGTAGCAATAGCTGCTAAAAGATGTTTCTCTATAAAAGCTGCTGAAATAATCCAACATAGATATTTTGAAAATGCCTTGACTTTGAAATTTGGATCTAAGGACATGATGCTTTGGAAAGGAGTTTCTATTTTGTTTTCACAGAGGGTGATAGTCTGTGGATGCCTCTATCCTAATATGGTAGGATGGACCACGCCCTACTTAAAGGTTGCTGTGAACACCTTTAAAAAATTGCTTCACTCAACTGCCAACTGAGATAAATCAATAATGATGCCACCATTCAGCAGGAAGCATTTTGGAGAGAAAAAACTGCACCCACGTCCCCAAATATGGCTTATAAACGTTCTTTTACATTTAAAGTGGGATGTGATATAGACATGAATATTTGCATTAGTATAGATTTTGCTTTACTGATAGAGATTTTAGGTCAATTGTGTTATATGTATATGCACTTTTGATCTTAATTAAGGTATTGTGATTGTGTAGTTCATTTAAAAATATAATGTATATAGGTTATTAATGTCTAATTATTAGTAATAGTCAAGTTTGTAGTCATGTTAGTTAGATTTTCTAGCTACATAGATATATATATTTCCATTAGATAGGCATTATTCATATCTCTCTAGACTACAAAATAGGCTATTTAATGTTTTAGTACCTTAGGGTTTTTCATGACAGTGAGACACTCTACTCTTGGCAGCACATATCTACTTCAGGAAGAAGATGGGCATCACAGAGGATCCTTATGGAGTTTGATAGCCATTTGGGGAAGAAACTGCTCTTGCCTGGATTGTTGCATAAACTGTACACAGAAATCACTCAGAGAGAGGACTACTGAACTTGCCTAAAGGTGAGATGATCTTTTCGTGTTCCTGATTCAGGAAAGGGTCTGCAAAACATTCTTCAAGACAAGCAGATAGTGACTGCCTTTGAAATTTCCTGCTTCATGGAAATGTCTGCTGGAAACTATGGGCCTGTAGGCTGAGGATGATAACACCAACGGTACAGAGGACCTTTGGGTGACTGTCCAGGCAGCGAGATGTCTCTGTCATTTCTAGAGTTTGAAAATGGCTTACTTTTTGTTTGCTTAGGTAACACTGTATTATTCTGGACTCTCTGATGGAGTTGAAGAATAGATAGACAGTTATAGTTTTCCATTGTTATGATAAAAGATAAAATAGATATAAATATTGTAACTGTAATTCTTGCTTGATAACTGTTTTGTTATATGTAATTTTGCTATGTTAAAGTTAAAGATTCCGTTCTTGTTTAAACAGAAATAGGAGTAATGATGGAGTATAGGTCATTGGTTAATTAAATAAAGAAACTGTTTGGCCTGCAAGGTTAGAACATAGGTGGGTGGAATAAACATAAGAGAATGCTGGGAGGAATAGGAATTGAGCTTAGAGATGCCATGCACCTCTCCCATGGGCAGAAATGGTAGCTCTGCACTCTGAGGCAGATGGCGATACAGCCAGCCACCAGTTCAGACATCCTAAATCTTTCCTTCTAAGCGCACCTCGTGCTGCAACATACATTATTAGACATGGGTTAAGAGGCTGAAAATAATGGGGCAGGCAGTGTTGAAATGAATAGTTTTGTGTTGTTATTTCGGAGCATAACCTTACAAGGCGGCCCCATGGGGATGCAGCCCTGCTGCTCAAATTTCTACAATCAAGGGGGAAATGGAAGAAGGGAAGAAAGAAGAGAGAGAGACAGGGAAGAATGGATGAATTCAATCATTCCTTGGAAAAATAGTGAACCAATGAATTAGGAGACCTAGTAGGAAAAAATGTGCTGCATTCCCTCAGAGAGTCAGGTCAAATTAAGGATTGACAAGGTTTTCCACTAAGGAGGAGGCTTATTCCATTTTACCTTCTTTGTGCTCCAGGCCCACCTACAAGAGTGATGATGAGGACAGGGAGAAGAAGAGGAGAGGGTGTACCAGAATTCCCTGGTACAATTTCTCACCCAAATTGTAGCCAAATCACCTGACCTGGGACAGCTGATCTACATGCTGGACCCTAACTCCCAGTTTGACAACTCTAACATTTTAACCAAGTTTGTGAGGATGAAGGAACCAAAAATAGCCCAGTTACAGGATGGCAGGTTCCTTACAGGATGGGAGTCAGACATCAGTACCATACTGGTATTTGGCGGTTTGATGGGTGTGTGGGGTCTTTGCCAGACTCCACCTAGCATCATGGATTCCCTACTTCACTGATATTATGGAGTTCAGTGCATTCATCATATGTGTGCATGTCACACACTAGTGGGCATCATATGTACATGTTTATCCTGTGTGTGGGTGAGTGTGTTCATGAGTTTTATAGCCCAAGTACTACAGAACATGATCAAGGAAAGGGAACACTGTTTTCCAGATATGGCAGGGCAATTATTTAAATGAACTGACAAGGGTTGGATGGCATGGATAAGACCTATGATAGTTCAAGGCATACCGAATCCAGGCATGACAAAGTAGGTGGCAGACAGAATTCTGGCAAAACTAAGTAGGTAGCTTGATGTCCAACTTGCTGGAGAAGAGCAACTGAGCGGAGACACTTTTCACTAAGCAACATGCTCTAGTGGAGATCAAACATCCTTTGACTTACAGCCAGTACGAATTAAACCATTCATCAAATGAAACCTAATTTTCTCTGATTTTGAGTATACATTTGTGTCCCTTCCTGATTAATCTACTCTTTATCCTCTTAAGTCCCAATACCTCACGCTGATATCGGTCACATCTTTCCATTTGACATGGTTTTCCCTCAAGCTTCATACTGCCCCGAGATCATACAACTTTTTGTCCCCTCTCCACTGCTTCCTTGACAGCCATCTTGTCCTTTACCACACCACGCATCCCCAGTCCTGTACTCTCCAAAGGGAAAAGACCATAAATCCTGCTTTGTTTTGAGGCATGTATTTCTGTGATGCCCCATCCACCAAACACAATCCATCATTGACCAAATAACACAACATGTTAACAAATTTTTATTCTTTGAGAAAGAATAATCCATTGGAAAAGATACCAGGATTCATAGAAGACCTGAGGTATCTCTGAAAAAACACATTCCCAAAGAGAGCATTAAGTCTGCCCCTCAAAATTTGAGAATTTCACTTTAACAGATCTTCACCAAATCATAGACATAGATATGGAAATCATTATCAAACTTGATGAAATACACAGAAGGTTTGTTGGGAACTTGGCAAATAATTTTACCTATCTCTTGGGTTCCATCTTTTTTGTTGTACTGCACTCTTTTCCCCTCCAAGGAATCCCTGCCTAATTCCAAAGTCACCTCTCCTGGAGGACATTCAGGCGTGATGTGGAGGTTGCCTTCAATGGAATCATCATGATGGTGGTAAAGGTACAGGACCGGATCATTCTCGTTGACAATGTAGAAACAGGTCGTTATGGTCTGCACCTCATCTGGGACCACGCCACTCCACTCTTCCTTAGAGCCTGGCATGATGTGGAGGTTGCCTTCCAGGTAGTCATCCAGGAGGTGGTAAATGTACAAGACTGGATCTTTCTTGTAGGTAATATAAAACCAGGTCTTCATGATTGGCACCTCTTCTAGGACCATCCCGTTCCAGTCATTCTTAGAGCCATTTGTGTCCATGAATGTATGTTTCACTGCTCTGCCAACTATGGTGTTTGAGAGATGAGTGTCTGTCACCTGAGGAAATGGCACATTATTAGGCAGGATCTTCAGGTTTAAAATCCTTCATCACTATGAAGCTCCAAGCCATAGACACAATCAATCCCATCATATTTCACCAAATAGAGAGAGGGATATGTTGGCAGTTGATCTAGAATGATGGCTTTCCAATGGGTGACTGGTTCATTGGCTTCCTTCCAGCCATTAGAAATTCTGCGGCCAACAATATTCTCCAGGCCCTCAAAAGGCTTACTAAGTTTTTGCTTCTGGAGCGATGGCCCATTCTTCTTCTGGAGATGTGGCATGCAACTCATACTAAGAGGCATCTTCATCATGGCGGGAGACTTTCTGAGATAGGCCGCAGCACTCTTGTTCCACTGTCTCTTGGCTCTGTTTTTGTGCTTGGGCTTCATAGCTGCCAATCTCTGCATAGGAAGAAATCTTCAGTTTAAATCAGACACATAGTGGTTTCCTCCACCATAAGTGCCTGCAAGGATAAGAAGGTGAGGATGTGAGGTCAAGGCTCTTTTTAGGAATAAGTTTGGAGCAGGTGAAAAAGGCAGGGCTGAATAGATTTGGATACCTAAATGGAATATGTTCTTAAGAAATTAATAGGAAAATTATCAAACTCTTGTCTACAGCTCAGTATATGTGTATCAGAGACATATTCCTGCTGCAAAATGCAATTGACCTCTACTGAGAAACCTACTTCCTGTCTTACTATATCAATGAGAGAGGAAGCTATGCCTATACCTAAAGTGAGAAAGAAATATCTGAACAGATGGCAAACAATTCAAAGAGCAGCCAATCCTCTCCTTACCACTCAAGCTACTGGTTAGTTGGATGATCTATAACCACCTGCCCAAGGTCATGGCACTCCAGTCCACTGGCTCTCTCTATTGTGTCTCCTGATCCAGATCCAGGTTGATTACATAAAGATATTCTGTATCTTCATTAGAGAAGTGAGTACTGTGAGTCAAACTGCCAAAAGAAAGAAACATTAATCTGTGCAACAGCACCTATTAGAAATAATTATCTTTTAAAACACATATGGACAAAGAGGATTTTTGCCATTTAAGTGGACTGAAAATTGGACATTTTTAACAAAGATAGAGTGGGGAGAATACCTGACATTAACCGTCCCCCAGCTATCAAATATAGGAGCTGTTAACGACATAAATTTTGGACACAGAGCAGATTTGAAAGAAACCTTTCTTTGACTACAGAGGTCCTAGTTGCTTCCTAAACATATTTACCAAAAGAAAATATCTTGGCTCTCTAGATTCCAACTTCTGGAAATTCGGTTGAACAGTTGAGGAGCCCAAGAGCTGAACTGACCTCCTCAGCCAGCGTGAAGATAGTAAGCCCACCTTCACAGAAGACTAGTGCTTCATGTGTAACAGAGTTGCCACCCCCAACCAAAGCTTTGTGACATCATCAAGGCTCTACTTATGTCATAAAACTCCTCCTAGCCAGGTTTCTTCCCTACTAACCCCCAGAAATATCCAGCATACAGGTCCTAAAATGCTGGTCATACAGCCCCATGAAGACACAAAATAAAAACTCCAATCTTCTTCCCAATTACTTGAGTCATATTTTCCAAGTAACTCAACCCCTTTATGTGTTTTTTTTTTTCTGTAAAATAATTTTTGGTCTGAGTCAACAACTCACGTGAATGTTTTTTTTTTCCTAGCTCCAATGTCCTCATTGGTTATTTTCTATTGATTTTTCCATTACTTCATAATAATAATTATCAAACTTTCCACTTCTCTTCCTCCTCCCACATTCTTCTTGCTCCTCAAATAAACCTCTCCACTCAAACACCAGTCCAAATAGAGGGCAGGGTACTTTGAGCTGTGGGAAGTCCAAGCCCACCCTTCATCCATCCAGATTTAGCAAGGTATGCATCCACAAAAAATATGATCACAAAAAGCCAGTGTATGATATGCAGACAATTGCAAGTGCCATTATCTTTGGCTTCTCCCTCTGCCCCAATAGTCAGCCACATTCAGAGCTTCTTGTTTGATCCCATGTTCTTTCATTCCCAGGTCACTGGATTAGTTGAAATCCCCTTAGTTCAGGCACAGTGTCTCATAGTGTGGACCAAGCCCTTATATTCCTGACATCCTTGCTCTTTTTCTCCATCCATCTGCTCTTCCGCTGGAGCTTGGAAGCTCCATCTAGTTTTCTGATTTTGACCCTGACTTGATCTCTATCATTTGCCAAACAAAAGTTCCATGGTGGTTTTCAAGATAGTCAGTCATCAGTCTGACTATGGGACAAGGCACACATAGTTCCTAGGGACATGTCACAGTGCGGTCAACTTCTCCTCCATGCTTAAGGACCTAGAGAGGGTCACCCTATGGCCTTCTGAGAACCACTCGAGATATATCGATCTTGACATCCAGAGAATGGCCCCATAAATTGAGATATCATCAGAGTATGTGCATTAACTTGTGTGTGTTTGTGTGTGTGTATTTAAATCACAATAACAAATGGATTGTAATATTGAAGTTTCTTCTCATCTTGAGAAGAATATTTGCTACAGAAACACTCTCACAGTAATAGTGAGAGTGTAAACTATCTAAGAAAAGAGAAATAACTGGAGGAATCCGCCAGGAGTTAGGCTCAGTGTCCCAGGAATTACGCCCAAGGAAAGTCAATGAACTCAGTGATGGAAGATAAAACCCAGCCTAAATAAAACCCTAAATCATTTAGGTGGAACATGAGATACTCTTACAACAGTTACAAGAGGTCTAAAATGCCTGGACTGGAACATAAGTGGAACACAATGACGTGGAGCTGAGAGTGCATGGCAAAACTGATTGGATCTGGCAAAAATTATGTAAGCATACCAAGGAAACCACCAGTGGGACAAAACCCTAAGAAATCTGTATGACAACATATCATGTTGAACATAATGAGATTTATAGACAAAGGAAAGATCTCAATTATGTCACTGTCACACAGGTGATGATGAACCAGTTCCATCGTAGAGTGACTCCCTGCTGTCTTTAAGATAACCTGTCAATTCTGTCTAGTCAGTTACAAGGAAATTTGCATTAATTGCACAGATTAACTACAGCATCATTTACTGCACAATCAAAGGCAAGGCAAAGAAATCATAGACATGTGGTTGAATGCTGATGATGTTATTGGGAGTTTTGATGGTTTTTTTTTTCTTAAAGGGAAATCATCGGTGACTCTCATGCATGAAGCAGATCCTTTCTCTGTGATGTTTCCTGAATAGCCACTGAGATACCAGCCCATTGAATTGTGGTCTCTCTCTCTTTTAAAAAGCAACTTCTACCTTCAGCTTGATCTCTTGCTTGAGCTTCCCTTCCGGCTACTAGGCTCCTTTTCTGATCCTGCAGAGGGCTTTTGTAAGGGATTGTGATCTCTAAGTTTTTCCCCTTTCAAGAACTAATCATTCTATTAATCACAATTCTAAACTGCTGTGGGAGTTTGTTTGTGACTTATGCCTTCACATGTGATACAAGCGACCTGTGTGTATAGGGTCATCTCTCTGTTCATGTGGGGAAGGCATGGCAGCAGGAGTAGATGGCTGCTCATTCTCTGTAAGGAAATCAGTAAACAGTGGGGACCAAGTACAAGTATGTCCTGAAATATTAAGTCTTGTCCTTTCAAGGCCCCAAAGCCTCCAGCTAGGTTCAGGGTCACGACAATCTCCAAAACCCACCGAGCATGAAGTATTCAGAACCACAAGCCTGTGTGTGCCATATCACATAAATTCATCGTGAGTACACCAATCTGTTTTTTTTTTAATTCTAAATTATTTTGTCCCATCAGAACGATCTATATTACCAATTAACCAAATTTGCTGCATCTTTGGTGTCCTAGAATTGCTTTAAATTGTTGCTGGGACAGTCTTACAAACCTTCCTGTGCTGTTATGAGACCTTAAGGGGACAGCACTTCTTTCAGAAATCAAAGGCAGTTGGGTTCAATCCTATGGTTAGCTGTTAGCTAGACACTGGAAGGATGGATTTGACTAAGAAAGGGAGACAGCATACATGGAGGCAGGTAACCTTTCCTTTGCAAAATGACCCATTTTGAGGCCTTACTTCAGGCTCTTCCCTTCTCTTAATCTTGGTTTTTTTATTAGTTTAGGAGAAGAATTAAAACTCCATTTACAGTATCTGTGAACCTGAATGAGTTAAGTATGTGTGACCAACTTGATGTCTGCCTGTCTGTCAACAGGGCCAGAGTTCAGGGGCATCTGATGCATAGCACAGGAATGTCAGCCATCAATCTCTGGTCCACCTAACTCTACAGCATTAGAGTTGTCATGGTTGCTCATCTGATCTTCCTCATATGATCTCCATCCACAGAGATGTCAGAAAAATCCTCCCCTGAGAGTGCAAGTTCTTTACAAATGAAAGATTATACAACAGAAGACACATGGGAGATTTATATGGGCAAGCTGTTGAAAGGATAAAGTGACAGAAGAAGTTTATTGATTAATTAAAGAAAGAATCCGCTTCAGCTGATAGGTTAGAACATAGGTAGGTGGAGTAAACAAAATAGAATGCCGGGAGGAAGAGGTAGTGAGCTCAGAGAAGCCATGCTCCCCTCTCCCCGGCAGATGCCATAGCTCTGCTCTCTGAGGCAGATGTCGATGCAGCCAGCCACCATGTCAGACATGCTGAATTTTTCCTGGTAAGCGCACCTCATAATACTACACTGATTATTAGAAATGGGTTAAAATGCTGAATCTAATGGGCCAGCAGTGTTTAAAAGAATACAGTTTTTGTGTATTTATTTCAGGCATAACCTTCATGCGGCCGTGGTGCTGGGGACACAGCCTCGCTGCTCAAATAACTACAGAATGGCTTGCAGCCTTGTGGACAACTGAATCCACTGAAAGCCTGAGAAAGCTTGGGAAAGAGTAAAGCATGTTTTCCTGGTAGCAGCGATTTCTCAGTCTGCTCTGCTTGCTAGAAGAAAGCAAGGGCTCTCATCTAAAAGAGGCTTGCTGACTCAGCTTCACCTGCAAAACCCTGCAGCCCTTAAGAGGTCCTGCCACAAAACAGTTAAATGGTGTTGATAAAAGCCAACTGAATGCTTGTATGTTTTCAGCAGTAGCAGGAAAGAAAAACTGTGTTGTTTTAAAATGCCGGCTTTCTGGGGCATCCTGCCTGGGCAAACTCTGACTGTTTGAGGAAGGAGGGCCAGCTACAGAAAGAGGGCTTGAGTGTTGTCTGTTGCAGCCTCGTTGATGGCAAGGACCTTGAAACACTGTAGACTTGTGGCACTGAATGCGGCTCTGTTCGGTACCTCAGCCACAAGGTTGGAATGGCAGAAAGCTAAGGAATGGGCTACATCTGGCCAGCAAAGCCACGGCTTTAGTCCTACTGAGATTGCTTGGTAAATGAAAGACTCATGTGGTCAGAAAAACAGAGAGAGAAATAGAGTAAAGAGAGATTCAAAGACAAAGGAAATTTTTAAATGATTTACAGTGTGTTAAAAATATGTGCAGGCTAAAATTTGAAGTTCTTAAAGTTAAAAAAAGGAAGAGGGTTGTTGGGTGTGGTAGTACACACCTGTAAACCCAACACATGGGAGGCAGAGGGAGATTGACCTCTGTACCTTCAGGGTAAGGTAGCACACGCCTTTAATCCCAATGCCTTGAAGGCAGAGACAAACAGATCTTTGTGAGTTCAATGTGTAGTAGCATACACCTTTAATCCCAATGCCTGAAAGGCAGAGAGAGGCAGATCTCTGAGACTTCAAGGACAGACAGGTATACAGAGTTATTCCAGGTCAAAGATACAGAGAACCTGTCTCAAAAGGCAAAAAATACAAAGGAAAAATAAACAAAATAGAGGTTAAATTGAAGCGCACAAAAATGGAAAAATCACAGCGAATTTTGATATTGTATGCTATTATGCTCTTTTGAATCATTTGAATTTTGAGGCAGTAGCAATAGCTGCTAAAAGATGTTTCTTTATAAAAGCTGCTGAAATAATCCAACATAGATATTTTGAAAATGCCTTGACTTTGAAATTTGGATCTAAGGACATGATGCTTTGGAAAGGATTTTCTATTTTGTTTTCAGAGGGTGATAGTCTGTGGATGCCTCTATCCTAATATGGTAGGATGGACCATGCCCTACTTAAAGGTTGCTGTGAACACCTTTAAAAAATTGCTTCGCTCAACTGCCAACTGAGATAAATCAATAATGATGCCACCATTCAGCAGGAAGCATTTTGGAGAGAAAAAACTGCACCCACGTTCCCAAATATGGCTTATAAACGTTCTTTTACATTTAAAGTGGGATGTGATATAGATATGAATATTTGCATTAGTATAGATTTTGCTTTACTGATAGAGATTTTAGGTCAATTTTGTTATAGGTACATGCATTTTTGATCTTAATTAAGGTATTGTGATTGTGTAGTTCATTTAAAAATAAAATGTATATAGGTTATTAATGGATAATCATTAATAATAGTCAAGTTTGTAGTCATGTTAGTTAGAGTTTCTAGCTACATAGATATATATATATTTCTGTTAGATAGGCATTATTCATATCTCTCTAGACTACAAAATAGGGTATTTAATATTTTAGTACCTTAGGGTTTTTCATGACAGTGAGACACTCTACTCTTGGCAGCACATATCTACTTCAGGAAGAAGATGGGCATCACAGAGGATCCTTATGAAGTTTGATAGCCATTTGGGGAAGAAACTGCTCTTGCCTGGATTGTTGCATAAACTGTACACAGAAAACACTCAGAGAGAGGACTACTGAACTTGCCTAAAGGTGAGATGATCTTTTCGTGTTCCTGATTCAGGAAAGGGTCAGCAAAACATTCTTCAAGACAAGCAGATAGTGACTGCCTTTGAAATTTCCTGCTTCATGGAAATGTCTGCTGGAAACTATGGGCCTGTAGGCTGAGGATGGAAACACAAACGGTACAGAGGAACTTTGGGTGACTGTCCAGGCAGCGAGATGTCTCTGTCATTTCTAGAGTTTGAAAATGGCTTACTTTTTGTTTTGTTTGCTTAGGTAATACTGTATTATTCTGGAGTCTCTGATGGAGTTGAAGAATAGATAGATAGTTATAGTTTTCCATTGTTATGATAAAAGATAAAATAGATATAAATACTGTAACTGTAATTCTTGCTTGATAACTGTTTTGTTATATGTAATTTTGCTATGTTAAAGTTAAAGATTCCATTCTTGTTTAAACAGAAATAGGAGTAATGATGGAGTATAGGTCATTGGTTAATTAAATAAAGAAACTGTTTGGCCTAAAGGTTAGAACATAGGTGGGTCGAATAAACATAAGAGAATGCTGGGAGGAATAGGAATTGAGCTTAGAGATGCCATGCACCTCTCCCATGGGCAGAAATGGTAGCTCTGCACTCTGAGGCAGATGGCGATACAGCCAGCCACCAGGTCAGACATGCTAAATCTTTCCGTCTAAGCGCACCTCGTGCTGCATCATACATTATTAGACATGGGTTAAGAGGCTGAAAATAATGGGGCAGGCAGTGTTTAAATGAATAATTTTGTGTTGTTATTTCGGAGCATAACCTTACAAGGCGGCCCCATGGGGATGCAGCCCTGCTGCTCAAATTTCTACAATCAAGGGGGAAATGGAAGAAGGGAAGAAAGAAGAGAGAGAGACAAGGAAGAATGGAAGAATTCAATCATTCCTTGGAAAAATGAGTGAACCAATGAATTAGGAGACCTAGTAGGAAAAAATGTGCTGCATTCCCTCAGAGAGTCAGGTGAAATTAAGGATTGACAAGGTTTTCCACTAAGGAGGAGGCTTATTCCATTTTACCTTCTTTGTGCTCCAGGCCCACCTACAAGAGTGATGATGAGGACAGGGAGAAGAAGAGGAGAGGGTGTACCAGAATTCCCTGGTACAATTTCTCACCCAAATTGTAGCCAAATCACCTGACCTGGGACAGCTGATCTACATGCTGGACCCTAACACCCAGTTTGACAACTCTAACATTTTAACCAAGTTTGTGAAGATGAAGGAACCAAAAATAGCCCAGTTACAGGATGGCAGGTTCCTTACAGGATGGGAGTCAGACATCAGTACCATACTGGTATTTGGCGGTTTGATGGGTGTGTGGGGTCTTTGCCAGACTCCACCTAGCATCATGGATTCCCTACTTCATTGATATTATGGAGTTCGGTGCATTCATCATATGTGTGCATGTCACACACTAGTGGGCATCATATGTACATGTTTATCCTGTGTGTGGGTGTGTGTGTTCATGTGTTTTATAGCCCAAGTACTACAGAACATGATCAATGAAAGGGAACACTGTTTTCCAGATATGGCAGGGCAATTATTTAAATGAACTGACAAGGGTTGGATGGCATGGATAAGACCTATGAGAGTTCAAGGCATACCGAATCCAGGCATGACAAAGTAGGTGGCAGACAGAATTCTGGCAAAACTAAGTAGGTAGCTTGATGTCCAACTTACTGGAGAAGAGCAACTGAGCGGAGACACTTTTCACTAAGCAACATGCTCTAGTGGAGATCAAACATCCTTTGACTTACAGCCAGTACGAATTAAACCATTCATCAAATGAAACCTAATTTTCTCTGATTTTGAGTAGACATTTGTGTCCCTTCCTGATTAATCTACTCTTTTTCCTCTTAAGTCCCAATACCTCACGCTGATATCGGTCACATCTTTCTATTTGACATGGTTTTCCCTCAAGCTTCATACTGCCCCGAGATCATACAACTTTTTGTCCCCTCTCCACTGCTTCCTTGACAGCCATCTTGTCCTTTACCACACCACGCATCCCCAGTCCTTTACTCTCCAAGGGGAAAAGACCATAAATCCTGCTTTGTTTGGAGGCATGTATTTCTGTGATGCCCCATCCACCAAACACAATCCATCATTGACCAAATAACACAACATGTTAACAAATTTTTATTCTTGGAGAAAGAATAATCCATTGGAAAAGATACCAGGATTCATAGAAGACCTGAGGTATCTCTGAAAAAACACATTCCCAAAGAGAGCATTAAGTCTGCCCCTCAAAATTTGAGAATTTCACTTTAACAGATCTTCACCAAATCATAGACATAGATATGGAAGTCATTATCAAACTTGATGAAATACACAGAAGGTTTGTTGGGAACTTGGCAAATAATTTTACCTATCTCTTGGGTTCCATCTTTTTTGTTGTACTGCACTCTTTTCCCCTCCAAGGAATCCCTGCCTAATTCCAAAGTCACCTCTACTGGAGGACATTCAGGCGTGATGTGGAGGTTGCCTTCAATGGAATCATCATGATGGTGGTAAAGGTACAGGACCGGATCATTCTCGTTGACAATGTAGAAACAGGTCGTTATGGTCTGCACCTCACCTGGGACCACGCCACTCCACTCTTCCTTAGAGCCTGGCATGATGTGGAGGTTGCCTTCCAGGTAGTCATCCAGGAGGTGGTAAATGTACAAGACCGGATCTTTCTTGTAGGTAATATAAAACCAGGTCTTCATGATTGGCACCTCTTCTAGGACCATATCGTTCCAGTCATTCTTAGAGCCATTTGTGTCCATGAATGTATGTTTCACTGCTCTGCCAACTATGGTGTTTGAGAGATGAGTGTCTGTCACCTGAGGAAATGGCACATTATTAGGCAGGATCTTCAGGTTTAAAATCCTTTCATCATTATGAAGCTCCAAGCCATAGACACAATCAATCCCATCATATTTCAACAAATAGAGAGAGGGATATGTTGGCAGTTGATCTAGAATGATGGCTTTCCAATGGGTGACTGGTTCATTGGCTTCCTTCCAGCCATGAGAAATTCTGCGGCCAACAATATTCTCCAGGGCCTCAAAAGGCTTACTAAGTTTTTGCTTCTGGAGCGATGGCCCATTCTTCTTCTGGAGAGGTGGCATGCAACTCATACTAAGAGGCATCTTCATCATGGTGGGAGACTTTCTGAGATAGGCCACAGCACTCCTGTTCCACTGTCTCTTGGCTCTGTTTCTGTGCTTGGGCTTCATAGCAGCCTATCTCTGCATAGGAAGAACTCTTCAGTTTAAATCAAACACAAAGTGGTTTCCTCCACCATAAGTGCCTGCAAGGATAAGAAGGTGAGGATGTGAGGTCAAGGCTCTTTTTAGGAATAACTTTGGAGCAGGTGAAAAAGGCAGGGCTGAATAGATTTGGTTACCTAAATGGAATATGTTCTTAAGAAATTAATAGGAAAATTATCAAACTCTTGTCTACAGCTCAGTATATGTGTATCAGAGACATATTCCTGCTGCAAAATGCAATTGACCTCTACTGAGAAACCTACTTCCTGACTTACTATATCAATGAGAGAGGAAGCTATGCCTATACCTAAAGTGAGAAAGAAATATCTGAACAGATGGCAAAGAATTCAAAGAACAGCCACTCCTCTCATTACCACTCAAGCTACTGGTTAGTTGGCTGATCTATAACCACCTGCCCAAGGTCATGGCACTCCAGTCCACTGGCTCTCTCTATTGTGTCTCCTGATCCAGATCCAGGTTGATTACATAAAGATATTCTGTATCTTCATTAGAGAAGTGAGTACTGTGAGTCAAACTGCCAAAAGAAAGAAACATTAATCTGTGCAACAGCACCTATTAGAAATAATTATCTTTTAAAACACATATGGACAAAGAGGATCTTTGCCATTTAAGTGGACTGAGGAATTGGACATTTTTAGCAAAGATAGAGTGGGTAGAAGACATGACATTAACCGTCCCCCAGCTATCAAATATAGGAGCTGTTAACGACATAAATTTTGGACCCAGAGCAGATTTGAAAGAAACCTTTCTTTGACTACAGAGGTCCTAGTTGCTTCCTAAACATATTTACCAAAAGAAAATATCTTGGCTCTCTAGATTCCAACTTCTGGAAATTCGGTTGAACAGTTGTGGAGCCCAAGAGCTGAACTGACCTCCTCAGCCACCGTGAAGATAGTAAGCCCACCTTCACAGAAGACCAGTGCTTCATGTGGAACAGAATTGCCACCCCCAACCAAAGCTTTGTGACATCATCAAGGCTCTACTTATGTCATAAAACTCCTCCTAGCCAGGTTTCTTCCCTACTAACCCCCAGAAATATCCAGCATACAGGTCCTAAAATGCTGCTCATACAGCCCCATGAAGACCCAAAATAAAAACCCCAATCTTCTTCCCAATTACTTGAGTCATATTTTCCAAGTAACTCAACCCCTTTTTTTTTTTTTTTCTGTAAAATAATTTTTGGTCTGAGTCAACAACTCACATGAATGTTTTGTTTCCCTAGCTCCAATGTCCTCATTGGTTATTTTCTATTGATTTTTCCATTACTTCATAATAATAATTATCAAACTTTCCACTTCTCTTCCTCCTCCCACATTCTTCTTGCTCCGCAAATAAACCTCTCCACTCAAACACCAGTCCAAATAGAGGGCAGGGTACTTTGAGCTGTGGGAAGTCCAAGCCCACCCTTCATCCATCCAGATTTAGCAAGGTATGCATCCACAAAAAATATGATCACAAAAAGCCAGTGTATGATATGCAGACAATTGCAAGTGCCATTATCTATGGCTTCTTCGTCTGCCCCAATTGTCAGCCGCATTCAGAGCTTCCAGTTTGATCCCATGTTCTTTCATTCCCAGGTCACTGGATTAGTTGAAATCCCCTTAGTTCAGGCACAGTGTCTCATATTGTGGACCAAGCCCTTATATTCCTGACATCCTTGCTCTTTTTCTCCATCTATCTGCTTTTCCACTGGAGCTTGGAAGCTCCATCTAGGTTTCTGATTTTGACCCTGACTTGTTCTCCATCATTTGCCAAACAAAAGTTCCATGGTGGTTTTCAAGATAGTCAGTCATCAGTCTGACTATGGGACAAGGCACACATAGTTCCTAGGGACATGTCACAGTGCGGTCAACTTCTCCTCCCTGCTTAAGTACCTAGAGAGGGTCACCCTATGGCCTTCAGAGAACCACTCGAGATATATCGATCTCGACAGCCCCAGAATGGCCCCATAAATTGAGATATCATCAGTGTAAGTGCATTAACTTGTGTGTGTTTGTGTGTGTGTATTTAAATCACAATAACAAATGGATTGTAATATTGAAGTTTCTTCTCATCTTGAGAAGAATATTTGCTACAGAAACACTCTCACAGTAATAGTGAGAGTGTAAACTATCTAAGAAATGAGAAATAACTGGAGGTATCCCCCAGGAGTTAGGCTCAGTGTCCCAGGAATTACGCCCAAGGAAAGTCAATGAACTCAGTGATGGAAGATAAAACCCAGCCTAAATAAAACCCTAAATCATTTAGGGGGAACATGAGATACTCTTACAACAGTTACAAGAGGTCTAAAATGCCTGGACTGGAACATAAGGGGAACACAATGACGTGGAGCTGAGAGTGCATGGCAAAACTGATTGGATCTGGCAAAAATTATGTAAGCATACCAAGGAAACCACCAGTGGGACAAAACCCTAAGAAATCTGTATGACAACATATCATGTTGAACATAATGAGATTTATAGACAAAGGAAAGATCTCAAGTATGTCACTGTCACACTGTGATGATGAACCAGTTCCATCGTAGAGTGACTCCCTGCTGTGTTTAAGATAACCTGTCAATTCTGTCTAGTCGGTTACAAGGAAATTTGCATTAATTGCACAGATTAACTATCAGCATCATTTACTGCACAATCAAAGGCAAGGCAAACAAATCATAGACATGTGGTTGAATGCTGATGATGTTATTTGGAGTTTTGATGGTTTTTTTTTTCTTAAAGGGAAATCATCGGTGACTCTCATGCATGAAGCAGATCCTTTCACTGTGATGTTTCCTGAATAGCCACTGAGATACCAGCCCATTGAGTTGTGGTCTCTCTCTCTTTTAAAAAGCAACTTCTCCCTTCAGCTTGATCTCTTGCTTGAGCTTCCCTTCCAGCTACTAGGCTCCTTTTCTGATCCTGCAGAGGGCTTTTGTATATGATTGTGATCTCTAAGTTTTTCCCCTTTCAAGAACTAATCATTCTATTAATCACAATTCTAAACTGCTGTGGGAGTTTGTTTGTGACTTATGCCTTCACATGTGATACAAGCGACCTGTGTGTATAGGGTCTTCTCTCTGTTCATGTGGGGAAGGCATGGCAGCAGGAGTAGATGGCTGCTCATTCTCTGTAAGGAAATCAGTAAACAGTGGGGACCAAGTACAAGGATGTCCTGAAATATTAAGTCTTGTCCTTTCAAGGCCCCAAAGTCTGCAGCTAGGTTCAAGGTCACGACAATCTCCAAAACCCACCGAGCATGAAGTATTCAGAACCAGAAGCCTGTGTGTGCCATATCACATAAATTCATCGTGAGTATACCAATCTGTTTTTTTTTAATTCTGAATTATTTTGTCCCATCAGAACGATCTATATTACCAATTAACCAAATTTGCTGCATCTTTGGTGTCCTAGAATTGCTTTAAATTGTTGCTGGGACAGTCTTACAAACCTTTCTGTGCTGTTATGAGACCTTAAGGGGACAACACTTATTTCAGGAATCAAAGGCAGTTGGGTTCAATCCTATGGTTAGCTGTTAGCGAGACACTGGAAGGATGGATTTGACTAAGAAAGGGAGACAGCATACATGGAGGCAGGTAACCTTTCCTTTGCAAAATGACCCATTTTGAGGCCTTACTTCAGGCTCTTCTCTTCTCTTAATCTTGGATTTTTATTAGTTTAGGAGAAGAATTAAAACTCCATTTATAGTATCTGTGAACCTGAATGAGTTACGTATGTGTGACCAACTTGATGTCTGCTTGTCTGTCAACAGGGCCAGAGTTCAGGGGCATCTGATGCATAGCACAGGAATGTCAGCCATCAATCTCTGGTCCACCTAACTCTACAGCATTAGAGTTGTCATGGTTGCTCATCTGATCTTCCTCATATGATCTCCATCCACAGAGATGTCAGAAAAATCCTCCCCTGAGAGTGCAAGTTCTTTACAAATGAAAGATTATACAACAGAAGACACATGGGAGATTTATATGGGCAAGCTGTTGAAAGGATAAAGTGACAGAAGAAGTTTATTGATTAATTAAAGAAAGAATCCGCTTCAGCTGATAGGTTAGAACATAGGTTGGTGGAGTAAACAAAATAGAATGCCGGGAGGAAGAGGTAGTGAGCTCAGAGAAACTATGCTCCCCTCTCCCCGGCAGATGCCATAGCTCTGCTCTCTGAGGCAGATGTCGATGCAGCCAGCCACCATGTCAGACATGCTGAATTTTTCCTGGTAAGTGCACCTCGTTATACTACACTGATTATTAGAAATGGGTTAAAATGCTGAATCTAATGGGCCAGCAGTGTTTAAAAGAATACAGTTTTTGTGTATTTATTTCAGGCATAACCTTCATGCGGCCGTGGTGCTGGGGACACAGCCTCACTGGTCAAATAACTACAGAATGGCTTCCAGCCTTGTGGACAACTGAATCCACTAAAAGCCTCAGAAAGCTTGGGAAAGAGTAAAGCATGTTTTCTTGGTAGCAGCGATTTCTCGGTCTGCTCTGCTTGCTAGAAGAAAGCAAGGGCTCTCATCTAAAAGAGGCTTGCTGACTCAGCTTCAGCTGCAAAACCCTGCAGCCCTTAAGAGGTCCTGGCACAAAACATTTAAATGGTGTTGATAAAAGCCAACTGAATGCTTGTATGTTTTCAGCAGTAGCAGGGAAATAAAACTGTGTTGTTTTAAAATGCCGGGTTTCAGGGCCATCCTGCCTGGGCAAACACTGACTGTTTGATGAAGTAGGGCCAACTACAGAAAGAGGGCTTGAGTGTTGTCTGTTGCAGCCTCTTTGATGGCAAGGACCTTGAAACACTGTAGACTTGTGGCACTGAATGCGGCTCTGTTCGGTACCTCAGCCACAAGGTTGGAATGGCAGAAAGCTAAGGAATGGGCTACATCTGGCCAGCAAAGCCACGGCTTTAGTCCTACTGAGATTGCTTGGTAAATGAAAGACTCATGTGGTCAGAAAAACAGAGAGAGAAATAGAGTAAAGAGAGATTCAAAGACAAAGAAAATTTTTAAATGATTTACAGTGTGTTAAAAATATGTGCAGGCTAAAATTTGAAGTTCTTAAAGTTAAAAAAAGGAAGAGAGTTGTTGGGTGTGGTAGTACACACCTGTAAACCCAACACATGGGAGGCAGAGGGAGATTGACCTCTGTACCTTCAGGGTGTGGTAGCACATGCCTTTAATCCCAATGCCTTGAAGGCAGAGACAAACAGATCTTTGTGAGTTCAATGTGTAGTAGCATACACCTTTATTCCCAATGCCTGAAAGGCAGAGAGAGGCAGATCTCTGAGACTTCAAGGACAGACAGGTATACAGAGTTATTCCAGGTCAAAGATACAGAGAACCTGTCTCAAAAGGCAAAAAATAAAAAGGAAAAATAAACAAAATAGAGGTTAAATTGAAGCGCAAAAAGATGGAAAATTCACAGCGAATTTTGATATTGTATGCTATTATGCTCTTTTTGAATCATTTGAATTTTGAGGCAGTAGCAATAGCTGCTAAAAGATGTTTCTTTATAAAAGCTGCTGAAATAATCCAACATAGATATTTTGAAAATGCCTTGACTTTGAAATTTGGATCTAAGGACATGATGCTTTGGAAAGGAGTTTCTATTTTGTTTTCACAGAGGGTGATAGTCTGTGGATGCCTCTATCCTAATATGGTAGGATGGACCACGCCCTACTTAAAGGTTGCTGTGAACACCTTTAAAAAATTGCTTCACTCAACAACCAACTAAGATAAATCAATAATTTTGCCACCATTCAGCAGGAAGCATTTTGGAGAGAAAAAACTGCACCCACGTTCCCAAATATGGCTTATAAACGTTCTTTTACATTTAAAGTGGGATGTGATATAGACATGAATATTTGCATTAGTATAGATTTTGCTTTACTGATAGAGATTTTAGGTCAATTGTGTTATATGTATATGCACTTTTGATCTTAATTAAGGTATTGTGATTGTGTAGTTCATTTAAAAATATAATGTATATAGGTTATTAATGTCTAATTATTAGTAATAGTCAAGTTTGTAGTCATGTTAGTTAGATTTTCTATCTACATAGATATATATATTTCAGTTAGATAGGCATTATTCATATCTCTCTAGACTACAAAATAGGCTATTTAATGTTTTAGTACCTTAGGGTTTTTCATGACAGTGAGACACTCTACTCTTGGCAGCACATATCTACTTCAGGAAGAAGATGGGCATCAAAGAGGATCCTTATGGAGTTTGATAGCCATTTGAGGAAGAAACTGCTCTTGCCTGGATTGTTGCATAAACTGTACACAGAAATCACTCAGAGAGAGGACTACTGAACTTGCCTAAAGGTGAGATGATCTTTTCGTGTTCCTGATTCAGGAAAGGGTCAGCAAAACATTCTTCAAGACAAGCAGATAGTGACTGCCTTTGAAATTTCCTGCTTCATGGAAATGTCTGCTGGAAACTATGGGCCTTAGGCTGAGGATGGTAACACCAACGGTACAGAGGAACTTTGGGTGACTGTCCAGGCAGCGAGATGTCTCTGTCATTTCTAGAGTTTAAAAATGGCTTACTTTTTGTTTGCTTAGGTAACACTGTATTATTCTGGAGTCTCTGATGGAGTTGAAGAATAGATAGACAGTTATAGTTTTCCATTGTTATGATAAAAGATAAAGTAGATATAAATATTGTAACTGTAATTCTTGCTTGATAACTGTTTTGTTATATGTAATTTTGCTATTTTAAAGTTAAAGATTCCGTTCTTGTTTAAACAGAAATAGGAGTAATGATGGAGTATAGGTCATTGGTTAATTAAATAAAGAAACTGTTTGGCCTGAAAGGTTAGAACATAGGTGGGTGGAATAAACATAAGAGAATGCTGGGAGGAATAGGAATTGAGCTTAGAGATGCCATGCACCTCTCCTATGGGCAGAAATGGTAGCTCTGCACTCTGAGGCAGATGGCGATACAGCCAGCCACCAGGTCAGACATGCTAAATCTTTCCTTCTAAGCGCACCTCGTGCTGCAACATACATTATTAGACATGGGTTAAGAGGCTGAAAATAATGGGGCAGGCAGTGTTGAAATGAATAGTTTTGTGTTGTTATTTCGGAGCATAACCTTACAAGGCGGCCCCATGGGGATGCAGCCCTGCTGCTCAAATTTCTACAATCAAGGGGGAAATGGAAGAAGGGAAGAAAGAGGAGAGAGAGACAAGGAAGAATGGATGAATTCAATCATTCATTGGAAAAATGAGTGAACCAATGAATGAGGAGACCTAGTAGGAAAAAATGTGCTGCATTCCCTCAGAGAGTCAGGTCAAATTAAGGATTGACAAGGTTTTCCACTAAGGAGGAGGCTTATTCCATTTTACCTTCTTTGTGCTCATGGCCCACCCACAAGAGTGATGATGAGGACAGGGAGAGAAGAGGAGAGGGTGTACCAGAATTCCCTGGTACAACTTCTCACCCAAATTGTAGCCAAATCACCTGACCTGGGAATGCTGATCTACATGCTGGACCCTACCTCCCAGTTTGACCACTCTAACATTTTAACCAAGTTTGTGAAGATGAAGGAACCAAAAATAGCCCAGTTACAGGATGGCAGGTTCCTTACAGGATGGGAGTCAGACATCAGTACCATACTGGTATTTGGCGGTTTGATGGGTGTGTGGGGTCTTTGCCAGACTCCACCTAGCATCATGGATTCCCTACTTTACTGATATTATGGAGTTGGGTGCATTCATCTTATGTGTGCATGTCACACACTAGTGGGCATCATATGTACATGTTTATCCTGTGTGAGGGTGAGTGTGTTCATGAGTTTTATAGCCCAAGTACTACAGAACATGATCAATGAAAGGGAACACTGTTTTCCAGATATGGCAGGGCAAATATTTAAATGAACTGACAAGGGTTGGATGGCATGGATAAGACCTATGAGAGTTCAAGGCATACCGAATCCAGGCATGACAAAGTAGGTGGCAGACAGAATTCTGGCAAAACTAAGTAGGTAGCTTGATGTCCAACTTACTGGAGAAGAGCAACTGAGCAGAGACACTTTTCACTAAGCAACATGCTCTAGTGGAGATCAAACATCCTTTGACTTACAGCCAGTACGAATTAAACCATTCATCAAATGAAACCTAATTTTCTCTGATTTTGAGTATACATTTGTGTCCTTTCCTGATTAATCTATTCTTTATCTTCTTAAGTCCCAATACCTCACGCTGATATCGGTCACATCTTTCCATTTGACATGGTTTACCCTCAAGCTTCATACCGCCCCGAGATCATACAAATTTTTGTCCCCTCTCCACTGCTTCCTTGACAGCCATCTTGTTCTTTACCACACGACGCATCCCCAGTCCTTTACTCTCCAACGGGAAAAGACCATAAATCCTGCTTTGTTTGGAGGCATGTATTTCTGTGATGCCCCATCCACCAAACACAATCCATCATTGACCAATAACACAACATGTTAACAAATTTTTATTCTTTGAGAAAGAATAATCCATTGGAAAAGATACCAGGATTCATAGAAGACCTGAGGTATCTCTGAAAATAACACGTTCCCAAAGAGAGAATTAAGTCTGCCCCTCAAAATTTGAGAATTTCACTTTAACAGATCTTCACCAAATCATAGACATAGATATGGAAGTCATTATCAAACTTGATGAAATACACAGAAGGTTTGTTGTGAACTTGGCAAATAATTTTACCTATCTCTTGGGTTCCATCTTTTTTGTTGTACTGCACTCTTTTGCCCTCCAAGGAATCCCTGCCTAATTCCAAATTCACCTCTACTGAAGGACATTCAGGCGTGATGTGGAGGTTGCCTTCAATGGAATCATCATGATGGTTTTAAAGGTACAGGACCGGATCATTCTCGTTGACAATGTAGAAACAGGTCGTTATGGTCTGCACCTCATCTGGGACCACGCCACTCCACTCTTCCTTAGAGCCTGGCATGATGTGGAGGTTGCCTTCCAGGTAGTCATCCAGGAGGTGGTAAATGTACAAGACCGGATCTTTCTTGTAGGTAATATAAAACCAGGTCTTCATGATTGGCACCTCTTCTAGGACCATCCCGTTCCAGTCTTTCTCAGAGCCATTTGTGCCCATGAATGTATGTTTCACTGCTCTGCCAACTATGGTGTTTGAGAGATGAGTGTCTGTCACCTGAGGAAATTGCACATTATTAGGCAGGATCTTCAGGTTTAAAATCCTTTCATCACTATGAAGCTCCAAGCCATAGACACAATCAATCCCATCATATTTCAACAAATAGAGAGAGGGATATGTTGGCAGTTGATCTAGAATGATGGCTTTCCAATGGGTGACTGGTTCATTGGCTTCCTTCCAGCCATGAGAAATTCTGCGGCCAACAATATTCTCCAGGGCCTCAAAAGGCTTACTAAGTTTTTGCTTCTGGAGCGATGGCCCATTCTTCTTCTGGAGAGGTGGCATGCAACTCATACTAAGAGGCATCTTCATCATGGCGGGAGACTTTCTGAGATAGGCCACAGCACTCCTGTTCCACTGTCTCTTGGCTCTGTTTCTGTGCTTGGGCTTCATAGCTGCCAACTTCTGCATAGGAAGAACTCTTCAGTTTAAATCAGACACAAAGTGGTTTCCTCCACCATCAGTGCCTGCAAGGATAAGAAGGTGAGGATGTGAGGTCAAGGCTCTTTTTAGGAATAACTTTGGAGCAGGTGAAAAAGGCAGGGCTGAATAGATTTGGATACCTAAATGGAATATGTTCTTAAGAAATTAATAGGACAATTATCAAACTCTTGTCTACATCTCAGTATTTGTGTATCAGTGACAAATTCCTGCTGCAAAATGCAATTGACCTCTACTGAGAAACCTACTTCCTGACTTACTGTATCAATGAGAGAGGAAGCTATGCCTATACCTAAAGTGAGAAAGAAATATCTGAACAGATGGCAAACAATTCAAAGAACAGCCACTCCTCTCCTTACCACTCAAGCTACTGGTTAGTTGGCTGATCTATAACCACCTGCCCAAGGTCATGGCACTCCAGTCCACTGGCTCTCTCTATTGTGTCTCCTGATCCAGATCCAGGTTGATTACATAAAGATATTCTGTATCTTCATTAGAGAAGTGAGTACTGTGTGTCAAACTGACAAAAGAAAGAAACATTAATCTGTGCAACAGCACCTCTTAGAAATAATTATCTTTTAAAACACATATGGACAAATAGGATCTTTGCCATTTAAGTGTACTGAGGAATTGGACATTTTTAGCAAAGATAGAGTGGGGAGAATACCTGACATTAACCGTCCCCCAGCTATCAAATATAGGAGCTGTTAACGACATAAATTTTGGACCCAGAGCAGATTTGAAAGAAACCTTTCTTTGACTACAGAGGTCCTAGTTGCTTCCTAAACATATTTACCAAAAGAAAATATCTTGGCTCTCTAGATTCCAACTTCTGGAAATTCGGTTGAACAGTTGTGGAGCCCAAGAGCTGAACTGACCTCCTCAGCCACCGTGAAGATAGTAAGCCCACCTTCACAGAAGACTAGTGCTTCATGTGGAACAGAGTTGCCACCCCAACCAAAGCTTTGTGACATCATCAAGGCTCTACTTATGTCATAAAACTCCTCCTAGCCAGGTTTCTTCCCTACTAACCCCCAGAAATATCCAGCATACAGGTCCTAAAATGCTGCTCATACAGCCCCATGAAGACCCAAAATAAAAACCCCAATCTTCTTCCCAATTACTTGAGTTATATTTTCCAAGTAACTCAACCTTTTTATGTGTGTTTTTTTTTTTTCTGTAAAATAATTTTTGGTCTGAGTCAACAACTCACATGAATGTTTTTTTTTCCTAGCTCCAATGTCCTCAGTGGTTATTTTCTATTGATTTTTCCATTACTTCATAATAATAATTATCAAACTTTCCACTTCTCTTCCTCCTCCCACATTCTTCTTGCTCCGCAAATAAACCTCTCCACTCAAACACCAGTCCAAATAGAGGGCAGGGTACTTTGAGCTGTGGGAAGTCCAAGCCCACCCTTCATCCATCCAGATTTAGCAAGGTATGCATCCACAAAAAATATGATCACAAAAAGCCAGTGTATGATATGCAGACAATTGCAAGTGCCATTATCTTTGGCTTCTCCCTCTGCCCCAATTGTCAGCCACATTTAGAGCTTCCAGTTTGATCCCATGTTCTTTCATTCCCAGGTCACTGGATTAGTTGAAATCCCCTTAGTTCAGGCACAGTGTCTCATAGTGTGGACCAAGCCCTTATATTCCTGACATCCTTGCTCTTTTTCTCCATCCATCTGCTCTTCCACTGGAGCTTGGAAGCTCCATCTAGGTTTCTGATTTTGACCCTGACTTGATCTCCATCATTTGCCAAACAAAAGTTCCATGGTGGTTTTCAAGATAGTCAGTCATCAGTCTGACTATGGGACAAGGCACACATAGTTCCTAGGGACATGTCACAGTGCGGTCAAATTCTCCTCCCTGCTTAAGTACCTAGAGAGGGTCACCCTATGGCCTTCTGAGAACCACTCGAGAGATATCGATCCTGACATCCCCAGAATGGCCCCGTAAATTGAGATATCATCAGTGTAAGTGCATTAACTTGTGTGTGTTTGTGTGTGTGTATTTAAATCACAATAACAAATGGATTGTAATATTGAAGTTTCTTCTCATCTTGAGAAGAATATTTGCTACAGAAACACTCTCACAGTAATAGTGAGATTGTAAACTATCTAAGAAAGGAGAAATAACTGGAGGAATCCCCCAGGAGTTAGGCTCAGTGTCCCAGGAATTACGGCCAAGGAAAGTCAATGAACTCAGTGATGGAAGATAAAACCCAGCCTAAATAAAACCCTAAATCATTTAGGTGGAACATGAGATACTCTTACAACAGTTACAAGAGGTCTAAAATGCCTGGACTGGAACATAAGGGGAACACAATGACGTGGAGCTGAGAGTGCATGGCAAAACTGATTGGATCTGGCAAAAATTATGTAAGCATACCAAGGAAACCACCAGTGGGACAAAACCCTAAGAAATCTGTATGACAACATATCATGTTGAACATAATGAGATTTATAGACAAAGGAAAGATCTTAATTATGTCACTGTCACACAGGTAATGATGAACCAGTTCCATCGAGGAGTGACTCCCTGCTGTGTTTAAGATAACCTGTCAATTCTGTCTAGTCAGTTACAAGGAAATTTGCATTAATTGCACAGATTAACTATCAGCATCATTTACTGCACAATCAAAGGCAAGGCAAAGAAATCTTAGACATGTTGTTGAATGCTGATGATGTTATTGGGAGTTTTGATGGGTTTTTTTCTTAAAGGGAAATCATCGGTGACTCTCACGCATGTAGCGGATCCTTTCTCTGTGATGTTTCCTGAATAGCCACTGAGATACCAGCCCATTGAGTTGTGGTCTCTCTGTCTTTTTAAAAGCAACTTCTACCTTCAGCTTGATCTCTTGCTTGAGCTTCCCTTCCGGCTACTAGGCTCCTTTTCTGATCCTGCAGAGGGCTTTTGTAAGGGATTGTGATCTCTAAGTTTTTCCCCTTTCAAGAACTAATCATTCTATTAATCACAATTCTAAACTGCTGTGGGAGTTTGTTTGTGACTTATGCCTTCACATGTGATACAAGCGACCTGTGTGTATAGGGTCTTCTCTCTGTTCATGTGGGGAAGGCATGGCAGCAGGAGTAGATGGCTGCTCATTCTCTGTAAGGAAATCTATAAACAGTGGGCACCAAGTACAAGGATGTCCTGAAATATTAAGTCTTGTCCTTTCAAGGCCCCAAAGCCTCCAGCTAGGTTCAGGGTCACGACAATCTCCAAAACCCACCGAGCATGAAGTTTTCAGAACCAGAAGCCTGTGTGTGCCATATCACATAAATTCATCGTGAGTACACCAATCTGTTTTTTTTTTTTTTAATTCTAAATTATTTTGTCCCATCAGAACGATCTATATTACCAATTAACCAAATTTGCTGCATCTTTGGTGTCCTAGAATTGCTTTAAATTGTTGCTGGGACAGTCTTACAAACCTTCCTGTGCTGTTTTGAGACCTTAAGGGGACAGCACTTATTTCAGAAATCAAAGGCAGTTGGGTTCAATCCTATGGTTAGCTGTTAGCTAGTCACTGGAAGGATGGATTTGACTAAGAAAGGGAGACAGCATACATGGAGGCAGGTAACCTTTCCTTTGCAAAATGACCCATTTTGAGGCCTTACTTCAGGCTCTTCACTTCTCCTAATCTTGGTTTTTTTATTAGTTTAGGAGAAGAATTAAAACTCCATTTACAGTATCTGTGAACCCGAATGAGTTAAGTATGTGTGACCAACTTGATGTCTGCCTGTCTGTCAACAGGGCCAGAGTTCAGGGGCATCTGATGCATAGCACAGGAATGTCAGCCATCAATCTCTGGTCCACCTAACTCTACAGCATTAGAGTTGTCATGGTTGCTCATCTGACCTTCCTCATATGATCTCCATCCACAGAGATGTCAGAAAAATCCTCCCCTGAGAGTGCAAGTGCTTTACAAATGAAAGATTATACAACAGAAGACACATGGGAGATTTATATGGGCAAGCTGTTGAAAGGATAAAGTGACAGAAGAAGTTTATTGATTAATTAAAGAAAGAATCCGCTTCAGCTGATAGGTTAGAACATAGGTAGGTGGAGTAAACAAAATAGAATGCCGGGAGGAAGAGGTAGTGAGCTCAGAGAAGCCATGCTCCCCTCTCCCCGGCAGATGCCATAGCTCTGCTCTCTGAGGCAGATGTCGATGCAGCCAGCCACCATGTCAGACATGCTGAATTTTTCCTGGTAAGTGCACCTCGTTATACTACACTGATTATTAGAAATGGGTTAAAAAGCTGAATCTAATGGGCCAGCAGTGTTTAAAAGAATACAGATTTTGTGTATTTATTTCAGGCATAACCTTCATGCGGCCGTGGTGCTGGGGACACAGCCTCGCTGCTCAAATAACTACAGAATGGCTTGCAGCCTTGTGGACAACTGAATCCACTGAAAGCCTGAGAGAGCTTGGGAAAGTGTAAAGCATGTTTTCTTGGTAGCAGCGATTTCTCGGTCTGCTCTGCTTGCTAGAAGAAAGCAAGGGCTCTCATCTAAAAGAGGCTTGCTGACTCAGCTTCTGCTGCAAAACCCTGCAGCCCTTAAGAGGTCCTGCCACAAAACAGTTAAATGGTGTTGATAAAAGCCAACTGAATGCTTGTATGTTTTCAGCAGTAGCAGGAAAAAAAAAACTGTGTTGTTTTAAAATGCCGGCTTTCTGGGCCATCCTGCCTGGGGAAACTCTGACTGTTTGTGGAAGGAGGGCCAGCTACAGAAAGAGGGCTTGAGTGTTGTCTGTTGCAGCCTCTTTGATGGCAAGGACCTTGAAACACTGTAGACTTGTGGCACTGAATGCGGCTCTGTTCGGTACCTCAGCCACAAGGTTGGAATGGCAGAAAGCTAAGGAATGGGCTACATCTGGCCAGCAAAGCCACGGCTTTAGTCCTACTGAGATTGCTTTGTAAATGAAAGACTCATGTGGTCAGAAAAACAGAGAGAGAAATAGAGTAAAGAGAGATTCAAGAAAAAGAAAATTTTTAAATGATTTACAGTGTGTTAAAAATATGTGCAGGCTAAAATTTGAAGTTCTTAAAGTTAAAAAAAGGAAGAGAGTTGTTGGGTGTGGTAGTACACACCTGTAAACCCAACACATGGGAGGCAGAGGGAGATTGACCTCTGTACCTTCAAGGTGAGGTAGCACACGCCTTTAATCCCAGTGCCTTGAAGGCAGAGACAAACAGATCTTTGTGAGTTCAATGTGTAGTCCATACACCTTTAATCCCAATGCCTGAAAGGCAGAGAGAGGCAGATCTCTGAGACTTCAAGGACAGACAGGTATACAGAGTAATTCCAGGTCAAAGATACAGAGAACCTCTCTCAAAAACCAAAAAATAAAAAGGAAAAATAAACAAAATAGAGGTTAAATTGAAGTGCACAAAGATGGAAAATTCACAGCGAATTTTGATATTGTATGCTATTATGCTCTTTTTGAATCATTTGAATTTTGAGGCAGTAGCAATAGCTGCTCAAAGATGTTTCTTTATAAAAGCTGCTGAAATAATCCAACATAGATATTTTGAAAATGCCTTGACTTTGAAATTTGGATCTAAGGACATGATGCTTTGGAAAGGAGTTTCTATTTTGTTTTCACGGAGGGTGATAGTCTGTGGATGCCTCTATCCTAATATGGTAGGATGGACCACGCCCTACTTAAAGGTTGCTGTGAACACCTTTAAAAAATTGCTTTGCTCAAATGCCAACTGAGATAAATCAATAATTTTGCCACCATTCAGCAGGAAGCATTTTGGAGAGAAAAAACTGCACCCACGTTCCCAAATATGGCTTATAAACGTTCTTTTACATTTAAAGTGGGATGTGATATAGATATGAATATTTGCATTAGTATAGATTTTGCTTTACTGATAGAGATTTTAGGTCAATTTTGTTATACGTATATGCATTTTTGATCTAATTAAGGTATTGTGATTGTGTAGTTCATTTAAAAATATAATGTATATAGGTTATTAATGGATAATCATTAATAATAGTCAAGTTTGTAGTCATGTTAGTTAGATTTTCTAGCTACATAGATATATATATTTCAGTCAGATAGGCATTATTCATATCTCTCTAGACTACAATATAGGCTATTTAATGTTTTAGTACCTTAGGGTTTTTCATGACAGTGAGACACTCTACTCTTGGCAGCACATATCTACTTCAGGAAGAAGATGGGCATCAAAGAGGATCCTTATGGAGTTTGATAGCCATTTGGGGAAGAAACTGCTCTTGCCTGGATTGTTGCATAAACTGTAAACAGAAAACACTCAGAGAGAGGACTACTGAACTTGCCTAAAGTGAGATGATCTTTTCGTGTTCCCGATACAGGAAAAGGTCAGCAAAACATTCTTCAAGAGAAGCAGATAGTGACTGCCTTTGAAATTTCCTGCTTCATGGAAATGTCTGCTGGAAACTATGGGCCTGTAGGCTGAGGATGGAAACACCAACGAGATGTCTCTGTCATTTCTAGAGTTTGAAAATGGCTTACTTTTTGTTTGATTAGGTAATACTGTATTATTCTGGAGTCTCTGATGGAGTTGAAGAATAGATAGACAGTTATAGTTTTCCATTGTTATGATAAAAGATAAAATAGATATAAATATTGTAACTGTAATTCTTGCTTGATAACTGTTTTGTTATATGTAATTTTGCTATGTTAAAGTTAAAGATTCCGTTCTTGTTTAAACAGAAATAGGAGTAATGATGGAGTATAGGTCATTGGTTAATTAAATAAAGAAACTGTTTGGCCTGAAAGGTTAGAACATAGGTGGGTGGACTAAACATAAGAGAATGCTGGGAGGAATAGGAATTGAGCTTAGAGATGCCATGCACCTCTCCCATGGGCAGAAATGGTAGCTCTGCACTCTGAGGCAGATGGCGATACAGCCAGCCACCAGTTCAGACATCCTAAATCTTTCCTTCTAAGTGCACCTCGTGCTGCAACATACATTATTAGACATGGGTTAAGAGGCTGAAAATAATGGGGCAGGCAGTGTTGAAATGAATAGTTTTGTGTTGTTATTTCGGAGCATAACCTTACAAGGCGGCCCCATGGGGATGCAGCCCTGCTGCTCAAATTTCTACAATCAAGGGGGAAATGGAAGAAGGGAAGAAAGAAGAGAGAGAGACAAGGAAGAATGGATGAATTCAATCATTCCTTGGAAAAATGGTTGAACCAATGAATGAGGAGACCTAGTAGGAAAAAATGTGCTGCATTCCCTCAGAGAGTCAGGTCAAATTAAGGATTGACAAGGTTTTCCACTAAGGAGGAGGCTTATTCCATTTTACCTTCTTTGTGCTCCTGGCCCACCCACAAGAGTGATGATGAGGACAGGGAGAAGAAGAGGAGAGGGTATACCAGAATTCCCTGGTACAATTTCTCACCCAAATTGTAGCCAAATCACCTGACCTGGGACAGCTGATCTACATGCTGGACCCTAACTCCCAGTTTGACAACTCTAACATTTTAACCAAGTTTGTGAAGATGAAGGAACCGAAAATAGCCCAGTTACAGGATTTTAGGTTCCTTACAGGATGGGAGTCAGACATCAGTACCATACTGGTATTTGGCGGTTTGATGGGTGTGTGGGGTCTTTGCCAGACTCCACCTAGCATCATGGATTCCCTACTTTACTGATATTATGGAGTTCGGTGCATTCATCATATGTGTGCATGTCACACACTAGTGGGCATCATATGTACATGTTTATCCTGTGTGTGGGTGAGTGTGTTCATGAGTTTTATAGCCCAAGTACTACAGAACATGATCAATGAAAGGGAACACTGTTTTCCAGATATGGCAGGGCAATTATTTAAATGAACTGACAAGGGTTGGATGGCATGGATAAGACCTATGATAGTTCAAGGCATACCGAATCCAGGCATGACAAAGTAGGTGGCAGACAGAATTCTGGCAAAACTAAGTAGGTAGCTTGATGTCCAACTTACTGGAGAAGAGCAACTGAGCGGAGACTCTTTTCACTAAGCAACATGTTCTAGTGGAGATCAAACATCCTTTGACTTACAGCCAGTACGAATTAAACCATTCATCAAATGAAACCTAATTTTCTCTGATTTTGAGTAGACATTTGTGTCCCTTCCTGATTAATCTACTCTTTTTCCTCTTAAGTCCCAATACCTCACGCTGATATCGGTCACATCTTTCTATTTGACATGGTTTTCCCTCAAGCTTCATACTGCCCCGAGATCATACAACTTTTTGTCCCCTCTCCACTGCTTCCTTGACAGCCATCTTGTCCTTTACCACACCACGCATCCCCAGTCCTTTACTCTCCAAGGGGAAAAGACCATAAATCCTGCTTTGTTTGGAGGCATGTATTTCTGTGATGCCCCATCCACCAAACACAATCCATCATTGACCAAATAACACAACATGTTAACAAATTTTTATTCTTTGAGAAAGAATAATCCATTGGAAAAGATACCAGGATTCATAGAAGACCTGAGGTATCTCTGAAAAAACACATTCCCAAAGAGAGCATTAAGTCTGCCCCTCAAAATTTGAGAATTTCACTTTAACAGATCTTCACCAAATCGTAGACATAGATATGGAAGTCATTATCAAACTTGATGAAATACACAGAAGGTTTGTTGGGAACTTGGCAAATAATTTTACCTATCTCTTGGGTTCCATCTTTTTTGTTGTACTGCACGCTTTTGCCCTCCAAGGAATCCCTGCCTAATTCCAAAGTCACCTCTACTGGAGGACATTCAGGCGTGATGTGGAGGTTGCCTTCAATGGAATCATCATGATGGTGGTAAAGGTACAGGACCGGATCATTCTCGTTGACAATGTAGAAACAGGTCGTTATGGTCTGCACCTCACCTGGGACCACTCCACTCCACTCTTCCTTAGAGCCTGGCATGATGTGGAGGTTGCCTTCCAGGTAGTCATCCAGGAGGTGGTAAATGTACAAGACCGGATCTTTCTTGTAGGTAATATAAAACCAGGTCTTCATGATTGGCACCTCTTCTAGGACCATCCCGTTCCAGTCATTCTTAGAGCCATTTGTGTCCATGAATGTATGTTTCACTGCTCTGCCAACTATGGTGTTTGAGAGATGAGTGTCTGTCACCTGAGGAAATGGCACATTATTAGGCAGGATCTTCAGGTTTAAAATCCTTTCATCATTATGAAGCTCCAAGCCATAGACACAATCAATCCCATCATATTTCAACAAATAGAGAGAGGGATATGTTGGCAGTTGATCTAGAATGATGGCTTTCCAATGGGTGACTGGTTCATTGGCTTCCTTCCAGCCATGAGAAATTCTGCGGCCAACAATATTCTCCAGGGCCTCAAAAGGCTTACTAAGTTTTTGCTTCTGGAGCGATGGCCCATTCTTCTTCTGGAGAGGTGGCATGCAACTCATACTAAGAGGCATCTTCATCATGGCGGGAGACTTTCTGAGATAGGCCACAGCACTCCTGTTCCACTGTCTCTTGGCTCTGTTTCTGTGCTTGGGCTTCATAGCAGCCTATCTCTGCATAGGAAGAACTCTTCAGTTTAAATCAAACACAAAGTGGTTTCCTCCACCATAAGTGCCTGCAAGGATAAGAAGGTGAGGATGTGAGGTCAAGGCTCTTTTTAGGAATAACTTTGGAGCAGGTGAAAAAGGCAGGGCTGAATAGATTTGGATACCTAAATGGAATATGTTCTTAAGAAATTAATAGGAAAATTATCAAACTCTTGTCTACAGCTCAGTATATGTGTATCAGAGACATATTCCTGCTGCAAAATGCAATTGACCTCTACTGAGAAACCTACTTCCTGACTTACTATATCAATGAGAGAGGAAGCTATGCCTATACCTAAAGTGAGAAAGAAATATCTGAACAGATGGCAAAGAATTCAAAGAACAGCCACTCCTCTCCTTACCACTCAAGCTACTGGTTAGTTGGCTGATCTATAACCACCTGCCCAAGGTCATGGCACTCCAGTCCACTGGCTCTCTCTATTGTGTCTCCTGATCCAGATCCAGGTTGATTACATAAAGATATTCTGTATCTTCATTAGAGAAGTGAGTACTGTGAGTCAAACTGCCAAAAGAAAGAAACATTAATCTGTGCAACAGCACCTATTAGAAATAATTATCTTTTAAAACACATATGGACAGAGAGGATCTTTGCCATTTAAGTGGACTGAGGAATTGGACATTTTTAGCAAAGATAGAGTGGGTAGAAGACATGACATTAACCGTCCCCCAGCTATCAAATATAGGAGCTGTTAACGACATAAATTTTGGACCCAGAGCAGATTTGAAAGAAACCTTTCTTTGACTACAGAGGTCCTAGTTGCTTCCTAAACATATTTACCAAAAGAAAATATCTTGGCTCTCTAGATTCCAACTTCTGGAAATTCGGTTGAACAGTTGTGGAGCCCAAGAGCTGAACTGACCTCCTCAGCCACCGTGAAGATAGTAAGCCCACCTTCACAGAAGACCAGTGCTTCATGTGGAACAGAATTGCCACCCCCAACCAAAGCTTTGTGACATCATCAAGGCTCTACTTATGTCATAAAACTCCTCCTAGCCAGGTTTCTTCCCTACTAACCCCCAGAAATATCCAGCATACAGGTCCTAAAATGCTGCTCATACAGCCCCATGAAGACCCAAAATAAAAACCCCAATCTTCTTCCCAATTACTTGAGTTATATTTTCCAAGTAACTCAACCTTTTTATGTGTGTTTTTTTTTTTCTTCTGTATAATAATTTTTGGTCTGAGTCAACAACTCACATGAATGTTTTTTTTTCCTAGCTCCAATGTCCTCAGTGGTTATTTTCTATTGATTTTTCCATTACTTCATAATAATAATTATCAAACTTTCCACTTCTCTTCCTCCTCCCACATTCTTCTTGCTCCGCAAATAAACCTCTCCACTCAAACACCAGTCCAAATAGAGGGCAGGGTACTTTGAGCTGTGGGAAGTCCAAGCCCACCCTTCATCTATCCAGATTTAGCAAGGTATGCATCCACAAAAAATATGATCACAAAAAGCCAGTGTATGATATGCAGACAATTGCAAGTGCCATTATCTTTGGCTTCTCCGTCTGCCCCAATTGTCAGCCACATTCAGAGCTTCCAGTTTGATCCCATGTTCTTTCATTCCCAGGTCACTGGATTAGTTGAAATCCCCTTAGTTTAGGCACAGTGTCTCATAGTGTGGACCAAGCCCTTATATTCCTGACATCCTTGCTCTTTTTCTCCATCCATCTGCTCTTCCACTGGAGCTTGGAAGCTCCATCTAGGTTTCTGATTTTGACCCTGACTTGATCTCCATCATTTGCCAAACAAAAGTTCCATGGTGGTTTTCAAGATAGTCAGTCATCAGTCTGACTATGAGACAAGGCACACATAGTTCCTAGGGACATGTCACAGTGCGGTCAACTTCTCCTCCCTGCTTAAGTACCTAGAGAGGGTCACCCTATGGCCTTCTGAGAACCACTCGAGAGATATCGATCTTGACATCCCCAGAATGGCCCCATAAATTGAGATATCATCAGTGTATGTGCATTAACGTGTGTGTGTTTGTGTGTGTGTATTTAAATCACAATAACAAATGGATTGTAACATTGAAGTTTCTTCTCATCTTGAGAAGAATATTTGCTACAGAAACACTCTCACAGTAATAGTGAGAGTGTAAACTATCTAAGAAAGGAGAAATAACTGGAGGAATCCCCCAGGAGTTAGGCTCAGTGTCCCAGGAATTACACCCAAGGAAAGTCAATGAACTCAGTGATGGAAGATAAAACACAGCCTAAATAAAACCCTAAATCATTTAGGTGGAACATGAGATACTCTTACAACAGTTACAAGAGGTCTAAAATGCCTGGACTGGAACATAAGGGGAACACAATGACGTGGAGCTGAGAGTGCATGGCAAAACTGATTGGATCTGGCAAAAATTATGTAAGCATACCAAGGAAACCACCAGTGGGACAAAACCCTAAGAAATCTGTATGACAACATATCATGTTGAACATAATGAGATTTATAGACAAAGGAAAGATCTTAATTATGTCACTGTCACACAGGTGATGATGAACCAGTTCCATCGTAGAGTGACTCCCTGCTGTGTTTAAGATAACCTGTCAATTCTGTCTAGTCAGTTACAAGGAAATTTGCATTAATTGCACAGATTAACTATCAGCATCATTTACTGCACAATCAAAGGCAAGGCAAAGAAATCATAGACATGTTGTTGAATGCTGATTATGTTATTGGGAGTTTGATGGGTTTTTTTCTTAAAGGGAAATCATCGGTGACTCTCATGCATGAAGCAGATCCTTTCTCTGTGATGTTACCTGAATAGCCACTGAGATACCAGCCCATTGAGTTGTGGTCTCTCTCTCTTTTAAAAAGCAACTTCTACCTTCAGCTTGATCTCTTGCTTGAGCTTCCCTTCCGGCTACTAGGCTCCTTTTCTGATCCTGCAGAGGGCTTTTGTAAGGGATTGTGATCTCTAAGTTTTTCCCCTTTCAAGAACTAATCATTCTATTAATCACAATTCTAAACTGCTGTGGGAGTTTCTTTGTGACTTATGCCTTCACATGTTATACAAGCGACCTGTGTGCATAGGGTCTTCTCTCTGTTCATGTGGGGAAGGCATGGCAGCAGGAGTAGATGGCTTCTCATTCTCTGTAAGGAAATCTATAAACAGTGGGGACCAAGTACAAGGATGTCCTGAAATATTAAGTCTTGTCCTTTCAAGGCCCCAAAGCCTCAAGCTAGGTTCAGGGTCACGACAATCTCCAAAACCCACCGAGCATGAAGTATTCAGAACCAGAAGCCTGTGTGTGCCATATCACATAAATTCATCGTGAGTACACCAATCTGTTTTTTTTTTTAATTCTAAATTATTTTGTCCCATCAGAACGATCTATATTACCAATTAACCAAATTTGCTGCATCTTTGGTGTCCTAGAATTGCTTTAAATTGTTGCTGGGACAGTCTTACAAAACTTCCTGTGCTGTTATGAGACCTTAAGGGGACAGCACTTATTTCAGAAATCAAAGGCAGTTGGGTTCAATCCTATGGTTAGCTGTTAGCTAGACACTGGAAGGATGGATTTGACTAAGAAAGGGAGACAGCATACATGGAGGCAGGTAACCTTTCCTTTGCAAAATGACCCATTTTGAGGCCTTACTCAGGCTCTTCTCTTCTCCTAATCTTGGTTTTTTTTATTAGTTTAGGAGAAGAATTAAAACTCCATTTACAGTATCTGTGAACCTGAATGAGTTAAGTATGTGTGACCAACTTGATGTCTGCCCGTCTGTCAACAGGGCCAGAGTTCAGGGGCATCTGATGCATAGCACAGGAATGTCAGCCATCAATCTCAGGTCCACCTAACTCTACAGCATTAGAGTTGTCATGGTTGCTCATCTGATCTTCCTCATATGATCTCCATCCACAGAGATGTCAGAAAAATCCTCCCCTGAGAGTGCAAGTTCTTTACAAATGAAAGATTATACAACAGAAGACACATGGGAGATTTATATGGGCAAGCTGTTGAAAAGATAAAGTGACAGAAGAAGTTTATTGATTAATAAAAGAAAGAATCCACTTCAGCTGATACGTTAGAACATAGGTAGGTGGAGTAAACAAAATAGAATGCCGGGAGGAAGAGGTAGTGAGCTCAGAGAAGCCATGCTCCCCTCTCCCCGGCAGATGCCATAGCTCTGCTCTCTGAGGCAGATGTCGATGCCGCCAGCCACCATTTAGACATGCTGAATTTTTCCTGGTAAGTGCACCACGTTATACTACACTGATTATTAGAAATGGGTTAAAATGCTGAATCTAATGGGCCAGCAGTGTTTAAAAGAATACAGATTTTGTGTATTTATTTCAGGCATAACCTTCATGCGGCCGTTGTGCTGGGGACACAGTCTCGCTGCTCAAATAACTACAGAATGGCTTGCAGCCTTTTGGACAATTGAATCCACTGAAAGCCTGAGAAAGCCTGAGTAAAGCATGTTTTCTTGGTAGCAGCGATTTCTCGGTCTGTTCTGCTTGCTAGAAGAAAGCAAGGGTTCTCATCTAAAAGAAGCTTGCTGACTCAGCTTCAGCTGCAAAACCCTGCAGCCCTTAAGAGGTCCTGCCACAAAACATTTGAATGGTGTTGATAAAAGCCAACTGAATGCTTGTATGTTTTCAGCAGTAGCAGGAAAAAAAAACTGTGTTGTTTTAAAAAGCCGGGTTTCTGGGCCATCCTGCCTGGGCAAACTCTGACTGTTTGAGGAAAGAGGGCCAGCTACAGAAAGAGGGCTTGAGTGTTGTCTGTTGCAGCCTCTTTGATGGCAAGGACCTTGAAACACTGTAGACTTGTGGCACTGAATGCGGCTCTGTTCGGTACCTCAGCCACAAGGTTGGAATGGCAGAAAGCTAAGGAATGGGCTACATCTGGCCAGCAAAGCCACGGCTTTAGTCCTACTGAGATTGCTTGGTAAATGAAAGACTCATGTGGTCAGAAAAACAGAGAGAAAAATAGAGTAAAGAGAGATTCAAAGACAAAGGAAATTTTTAAATGATTTACAGTGTGTTAAAAATATGTGCAGGCTAAAATTTGAAGTTCTTAAAGTTAAAAAAAGGAAGAGAGTTGTTGGGTGTGGTAGTACACACCTGTAAACCCAACACATGGGAGGCAGAGGGAGATTGACCTCTGTACCTTCAAGGTGAGTTAGCACACGCCTTTAATCCCAGTGCCTTGAAGGCAGAAACAAACAGATCTTTGTGAGTTCAATGTGTAGGAGCATACACCTTTAATCCCAATGCCTGAAAGGCAGAGAGAGCTAGATCTCTGAGACTTCAAGGACAGACAGGTATACAGAGTTATTCCAGGTCAAAGATACAGAGAACCTGTCTCAAAAGGCAAAAAATAAAAAGGAAAAATAAACAAAATAGAGGTTAAATTGAAGCGCACAAAGATGGAAAATTCACAGCGAATTTTGATATTGTATGCTATTATGCTCTTTTTGAATCATTTGAATTTTGAGGCAGTAGCAATAGCTGCTAAAAGATGTTTCTTTATAAAAGCTGCTGAAATAATCCAACATAGATATTTTGAAAATGCCTTGACTTTGAAATTTGGATCTAAGGACGTGATGCTTGGGAAAGGAGTTTCTATTTTGTTTTCACAGAGGGTGATAGTCTGTGGATGCCTCTATCCTAATATGGTAGGATGGACCACGGCCTACTTAAAGGTTGCTGTGAACACCTTTCAAAAATTGCTTCGCTCAACTGCCAACTGAGATAAATCAATAATGATGCCACCATTCAGCAGGAAGCATTTTGGAGAGAATAAACTGCACCCACATTCCCAAATATGGCTTATAAACGTTCTTTTACATTTAAAGTGGGATGTGATATAGATATGAATATTTGCATTAGTATAGATTTTACTTTAGTGGTAGAGATTTTAGGTCAATTTTGTTATATGTATATGCATTTTTGATCTTCATTAAGGTATTGTGATTGTGTAGTTCATTTAAAAATATAATGTATATAGGTTATTAATGGATAATCATTAATAATAGTCAAGTTTGTAGTTATGTTAGTTAGATTTTCTAGCTACATAGATATATATATTTCAGTTAGATAGGCATTATTCATATCTCTCTAGACTACAAAATAGGCTATTTAATGTTTTAGTACCTTAGGGTTTTTCATGACAGTGAGACACTCTTCTCTTGGCAGCACATATCTACTTCAGGAAGAAGATAGACATCAAAGAGTATCCTTATGGAGTTTGATAGCCATTTCGGGAAGAAACTGCTCTTGCCTGGATTGTTGCATAAACTGTACACAGAAATCACTCAGAGAGAGGACTACTGAACTTGCCTAAAGGTGAGATGATCTTTTCGTGTTCCTGATTCAGGAAAGGGTCAGCAAAACATTCTTCAAGACAAGCAGATAGTGACTGCCTTTGAAATTTCCTGCTTCATGGAAATGTCTGCTGGAAACTATGGGCCTGTAGGCTGAGGATGGAAACACCAACGGTACAGAGGAACTTTGGGTGACTGTCCAGGCAGCGAGATGTCTCTGTCATTTCTAGAGTTTGAAAATGGCTTACTTTTTGTTTGCTTAGGTAATACTTTATTATCCTGGAGTCTCTGATGGAGTTGAAGAATAGATAGACAGTTATAGTTTTCCATTGTTATGATAAAAGATAAAATAGATATAAATATTGTAACTGTAATTCTTGCTTGATAACTGTTTTGTTATATGTAATTTTGCTATGTTAAAGTTAAAGGTTCTGTTCTTGTTTAAACAGAAATAGGAGTAATGGTGGAGTATAGGTCATTGGTTAATTAAATAAAGAAACTGTTTGGCCTGAAAGGTTAGAACATAGGTGGGTGGACTAAACATAAGAGAATGCTGGGAGGAATAGGAATTGAGCTTAGAGATGCCATGCACCTCTCCCATGGGCAGAAATGGTAGCTCTGCACTCTGAGGCAGATGGCGATACAGCCAGCCACCAGGTCAGACATGCTAAATCTTTCCTTCTAAGCGCACCTCGTGCTGCAACATACATTATTAGACATGGGTTAAGAGGCTGAAAATAATGGGGCAGGCAGTGTTGAAATGAGTAGTTTTGTGTTGTTATTTCGGAGCATAACCTTACAAGGCGGCCCCATGGGGATGCAGCCCTGCTGCTCAAATTTCTACAATCAAGGGGGAAATGGAAGATGGGAAGAAAGAAGAGAGAGAGACAAGGAAGAATGGATGAATTCAATCATTCCTTGGAAAAATGAGTGAACCAATGAATGAGGAGACCTAGTAGGAAAAAATGTGCTGCATTCCCTCAGAGAGTCAGGTCAAATTAAGGATTGACAAGGTTTTCCACTAAGGAGGAGGCTTATTCCATTTTACCTTCTTTGTGCTCCAGGCCCACCCACAAGAGTGATGATGAGGACAGGGAGAAGAAGAGGAGAGGGTGTACCAGAATTCCCTGGTACAATTTCTCACCCAAATTGTAGCCAAATCACCTGACCTGGGACAGCTGATCTACATGCTGGACCCTAACTCCCAGTTTGACAACTCTAACATTTTAACCAAGTTTGTGAAGATGAAGGAACCAAAAATAGCCCAGTTACAGGATGGCAGGTTCCTTACAGGATGGGAGTCAGACATCAGTACCATACTGGTATTTGGCGGTTTGATGGGTGTGTGGGGTCTTTGCCAGACTCCACCTAGCATCATGGATTCCCTACTTTACTGATATTATGGAGTTCGGTGCATTCATCATATGTGTGCATGTCACACACTAGTGGGCATCATATGTACATGTTTATCCTGTGTGTGGGTGAGTGTGTTCATGAGTTTTATAGCCCAAGTACTACAGAACATGATCAATGAAAGGGAACACTGTTTTCCAGATATGGCAGGGCAATTATTTAAATGAACTGACAAGGGTTGGATGGCATGGATAAGACCTATGAGAGTTCAAGGCATACCGAATCTAGGCATGACAAAGTAGGTGGCAGACAGAATTCTGGCAAAACTAAGTAGGTAGCTTGATGTCCGACTTACTGGGGAAGAGCAACTGAGCGGAGACACTTTTCACTAAGCAACATGCTCTAGTGGAGATCAAACATCCTTTGACTTACAGCCAGTATGAATTAAACCATTCATCAAATGAAACCTAATTTTCTCTGATTTTGATTATACATTTGTGTCCCTTCCTGATTAATCTACTCTTTATCCTCTTAAGTCCCAATACCTCACGCTGATATCGGTCACATCTTTCCATTTGACATGGTTTTCCCTCAAGCTTCATACCGCCCCGAGAACATACAACTTTTTGTCCCCTTTCCACTGCTTCCTTGACAGCCATCTTGTCCTTTACCACACCACGCATCCCCAGTCCTTTACTCTCCAAGGGGAAAAGACCATAAATCCTGCTTTGTTTGGAGGCATGTATTTCTGTGATGCCCATTCCACCAAACACAATCCATCATTGACCAAATAACACAACATGTTAACAAATTTTTATTCTTTGAGAAAGAATAATCCATTGGAAAAGATACCAGGATTCATAGAAGACCTGAGGTATCTCTGAAAAAACACATTCCCACAGAGAGAATTAAGTCTGCCCCTCAAAATTTGAGAATTTCACTTTAACAGATCTTCACCAAATCATAGACATAGATGTGGAAGTCATTATCAAACTTGATGAAATACACAGAAGGTTTGTTGGGCACATGGCAAATAATTTTACCTATCTCTTGGGTTCCATCTTTTTTGTTGTACTGCACTCTTTTGCCCTCCAAGGAATCCCTGCCTAATTCCAAAGTCACCTCTACTGAAGGACATTCAGGCGTGATGTGGAGGTTGCCTTCAATGGAATCATCATGATGGTGGTAAAGGTACAGGACCGGATCATTCTCGTTGACAATGTAGAAACAGGTCGTTATGGTCTGCACCTCATCTGGGACCACGCCACTCCACTCTTCCTTAGAGCCTGGCATGATGTGGATGTTGACTTCCAGGTAGTCATCCAGGAGGTGGTAAATATAAAAGACCGGATCTTTCTTGTAGGTAATATAAAACCAGGTCTTCATGATTGGCACCTCTTCTAGGACCATCCCGTTCCAGTCATTCTTAGAGCCATTTGTGCCCATGAATGTATGTTTCACTGCTCTGCCAACTATGGTGTTTGAGAGATGAGTGTCTGTCACCTGAGGAAATGGCACATTATTAGGCAGGATCTTCAGGTTTAAAATCCTTTCATCATTATGAAGCTCCAAGACATAGACACAATCAATCCCATCATATTTCAACAAATAGAGAGAGGGATATGTTGGCAGTTGATCTAGAATGATGGCTTTCCAATGGGTGACTGGTTCATTGGCTTCCTTCCAGCCATGAGAAATTCTGTGGCCAACAATATTCTCCAGGGCCTCAAAAGGCTTACTAAGTTTTTGCTTCTTGAGCGATGGCCCATTCTTCTTCTGGAGAGGTGGCATGCAACTCATACTGAGAGGCATCTTCATCATGGCGGGAGACTTTCTGAGATAGGCCACAGCACTCCTGTTCCACTGTCTCTTGGCTCTGTTTCTATGCTTGGGCTTCATAGCTGCCAATCTCTGCATAGGAAGAACTCTTCAGTTTAAATGAGACACAAAGTGGTTTCCTCCACCATAAGTGCCTGCAAGGATAAGAAGGTGAGGATGTGAGGTCAAGGCTCTTTTTAGGAATAACTTTGGAGCAGGGGAAAAAGGCAGGGCTGAATAGATTTGGATACCTAAATGGAATATGTTCTTAAGAAATTAATAGGAAAATTATCAAACTCTTGTCTACAGCTCAGTATATGTGTATCAGAGACATATTCCTGCTGCAAAATGCAATTGACCTCTACTGAGAAACCTACTTCCTGACTTACTATATCAATGAGAGAGGAAGCTATGCCTATACCTAAAGTGAGAAAGAAATATCTGAACAGATGGCAAAGAATTCAAAGAACAGCCACTCCTCTCCTTACCAATCAAGCTACTGGTTAGTTGGCTGATCTATAACCACCTGCCCAAGGTCATGGCACTCCAGTCCACTGGCTCTCTCTATTGTGTCTCCTGATCCAGATCCAGGTTGATTACATAAAGATATTCTGTATCTTCATTAGAGAAGTGAGTACTGTGAGTCAAACTGCCAAAAGAATGAAACATTATCTGCAAATAACGAAAGCTTAACTTCTTCCTTTCCAATACAAATCCCCTTGATCTCCTTATGTTGTCTTATTGCTATTGCTAGAACTTCAAGCACTATATTGAAGAGGTATGGAGAGAGTGGACATCCTTGTCGTGTTCCTGATTTTAGTGGGATGGCTTTGAGTTTTTCTCCGTTCAATTTAATGTTAGCTGTTGGCTTGCTGTAAATAGCTTTTATTATATTTAGGTAGGATCCTTGCATCCCTATTCTCTCCAAGACCTTTATCATGAAGGGGTGTTGAACTTTGTCGAATGCTTTTTCAGCATCTAATGAAATGATCATATGATTTTTTTCTTTCAGTTTATTTATATGGTGGATTACATTGATAGATTTTCATATGTTGAACCAACCCTGCATCTCTGGGATGAAGCCTACTTGATCATAATGGATAATTTTTCTAATGTGTTCTTGGATTCAGTTTGCCAGTATTTTGTTGAGGATTTTTGCGTCGATGTTCATGAGTGAGATTGGCCTGTAATTCTCCTTCCTGGTTGAGTCTTTGTGTGGTTTTGGTATCAAAGTAACTGTAGCTTCATAGAAGGAGACAAAAGTATATGCTCAACTATGTTCATGGCAGCATTGTTTGTAATAGCCAGAACCTGGAAACAACCTAGATGCCCTTCAACGGAAGTATGGATGAAGAAAGTATGGAATATATACATATTAAAGTATTACTCAGCAGTAAAAAACAAGGACTTCTTGAATTTTGCATACAAATGGATGGAAATAGAAAACACTATCCTGAGTGAGGTAAGCCAGACCCAAAAAGAGAAACATGGGATGTACTCACTCATATTTGGTTTCTAGCCATAAATAAAGGACATTGGGCTTATAATGCATGTTCCTAGAGAAGCTAAGTAAGAAGGTGAACCCAAAGACAAACACATAGGCATCCTCATGAATATTAACCTTCATCAGGCGATGAAAGGAGACAGAGACAGAGGAGCACGGGACAAAAATCTCAAGGTCCAAAACAGGAGCAGAAGGAGACGGAGCACGAGCAAGGAACTCAGGACACGAGCGGTGCACCCACACACTGAGACAATGGGGATGTTATATCGGGAACTCACCAAGGCCAGCTGGCCTGGGTCTGAAAAAGCAGGGGATAAATCCGGACTGGCTGAACATAGAGGACAATGAGGAATACTGAGAACTCAAGAACAATCGCAGAGGGTTTTTGATCCTATTGCACGTACTGGCTTTGGGGGAGCCTAGGCAGTATGGATGCTCACCTTAGGAGACCTGGATAGAGGTGGGTGGTCCTTAGGCTTCCCACAGGTCAGGGAACCCTAATTGTTCTTCGAGCAGATGAGGGAGGGTGACTTGATCGGGGGAGGGGGAGGGAAATGAGAGGCGGTTGCGGGGAGGAGGCAGAAATCCTTAATAAATAAATAAATTAAATAAAAAAAAATAAATAATATACCACTATAATTCTTCCCCTATTGTTCTTCTAACACTGAAAAAAAAATAATGGAAATCAAAAAAAAAAAAAAAGAAAAGAAAGAAACATTAATCTGTGCAACAGCATCTATTAGAAATAATTATCTTTTAAAACACATATGGACAAAGAGGATCTTTGCCATTTAAGTGGACTGAGGAATTGGACAATTTTAGCAAAGATAGAGTGGGTAGAATACCTGACATTAACCGTCCCCCAGCTATCAAATATAGGAGCTGTTAATGACATAAATTTTGGACCCAGAGCAGATTTGAAAGAAACCTTTCTTTGACTACAGAGGTCCTAGTTGCTTCCTAAACATATTTACCAAAAGAAAATATCTTGGCTCTCTAGATTCCAACTTCTGGAAATTCGGTTGAACAGTTGTGGAGCCCAAGAGCTGAACTGACCTCCTCAGCCATCGTGAAGATAGTAAGCCCACCTTCACAGAAGACCAGTGCTTCATGTGGAACAGAGTTGCCACCCCCAACCAGAGCTTTGTGACATCATCAAGGCTCTACTTATGTCATAAAACTCCTCCTAGCCAGGTTTCTTCCCTACTAACCCCCAGAAATATCCAGCATACAGGTCCTGAAATGCTGCTCATACAGCCCCATGAAGACCCAAAATAAAAACCCCAATCTTCTTCCCAATTACTTGAGTCATATTTTCCAAGTAACTAAACCCCTTTATGTGTTTTTTTTTTTCTGTAAAATAATTTTTGGTCTGAGTCAACAACTCACATGAATGTTTTTTTTTTCCTAGCTCCAATGTCCTCATTGGTTATTTTCTATTGATTTTTCCATTACTTCATAATAATAATTATCAAACTTTCCACTTCTCTTCCTCCTCCCACATTCTTCTTGTCCGCAAATAGACCTCTCCACTCAAACACCAGTCCAAATAGAGGGCAGGGTACTTTGAGCTGTGGGAAGTCCAAGCCCACCCTTCATCTATCCAGATTTAGCAAGGTATGCATCCACAAAAAATATGATCACAAAAAGCCAGTGTATGATATGCAGACAATTGCAAGTGCCATTATCTTTGGCTTCTCCGTCTGCCCCAATTGTCAGCCACATTCAGAGCTTCCAGTTTGATCCCATGTTCTTTCATTCCCAGGTCACTGGATTAGTTGAAATCCCCTTAGTTCAGGCACAGTGTCTCATAGTGTGGACCAAGCCCTTATATTCCTGACATCCTTGCTCTTTTTCTCCATCCATCTGCTCTTCCACTGGAGCTTGGAAAGTCCATCTAGTTTTCTGATTTTGACCCTGACTTGATCTCCATCATTTGCCAAACAAAAGTTCCATGGTGGTTTTCTAGATAGTCAGTCATCAGTCTGACTATGGGACAAGGCACACATAGTTCCTAGGGACATGTCACAGTGCGGTCAACTTCTCCTCCCTGCTTAAGTAACTAGAGAGGGTCACCCTATGGCCTTCTGAAAACCACTCGAGAGATATCGATCTTGACATCCCCAGAATGGCCCCATAAATTGAGATATCATCAGTGTATGTGCATTAACGTGTGTGTGTTTGTGTGTGTGTATTTAAATCACAATAACAAATGGATTGTAACATTGAAGTTTCTTCTCATCTTGAGAAGAATATTTGCTACAGAAACACTCTCACAGTAATAGTGAGAGTGTAAACTATCTAAGAAAGGAGAAATAACTGGAGGAATCCCCCAGGAGTTAGGCTCAGTGTCCCAGGAATTACGCCCAAGGAAAGTCAATGAACTCAGTGATGGAAGATAAAACCCAGCCTAAATAAAACCCTAAATCATTTAGGTGGAACATGAGATACTCTTACAACAGTTACAAGAGGTCTAAAATGCCTGGACTGGAAATAAGGGGA